>NW_026087567.1:0-49564 GCF_022539395.1 Myiozetetes cayanensis
GGTGTGGCCTAATGGGGCGGGGTTGTTTTTGGGGGCGTGGTTTTGCTCTGGGTGGGCGGGGTTCGATGGAGGGTTGATGTTTCTGCAGGTGGGCGGGGTTAGTTTGAGGGCGTGATTTGATAAGGGTAGGCGGGGGTTAGTTTGAGGGGCGTGGTTTTGCTCTGGGTGGGCGTGGTTTCGATGGAGGGTTGGAGTTTCTGAGGGTGGGCGGGAGTTTGTTGGGAGGGGCGTGGTTTGCTGAGGGTGGGCAGGGGTTTCGGTGGAGGGTTGGGGGTTCTGGGGTGGGCGTGGTTTGTTTGGAGTGGGCGTGGTTTGTTGGGAGTGGGCGGGGTTTTGGTGGAGGGTTGGCGTTTCTGGGAGTGGGCGGGATTTGTTTTAAGGGGCGTGGTTTGCTGCGAGTGGGCGTGGTTTCCTGGAGGGTCGTGTTCTGATGGTGGGCGTGGCTTTCTCCGGATGGGCGTGGTTTCCTCTGAGTAGGCGTGGTTGCTGAGTGGGTGTGGGCGGGGCTTTGCGCGCCCCCATCCATCCTTTTTTTTGGGGTGGGGGGTGGTCTGACCTCCATCCCCCCCTCCCCAGCGGCTGGAGCTGCGCTACCCCCGCTCCCGGGGGTCCCTGCTGCGCCTCCTGGGGTCCCTCTGGCCGCGCCCCCCGGAGCTGCTGCTGCTGGACGGGCTCGAGCGGTACCTGGGGGGGTCCCCGGGGGGGTCCCCGGGGGGCTGCGCCCGCCTGGCCGCGCTGCTGCTCGAGACCCCCGGCCCCCAGAGCCGGGACCACCCCCAACCAGAGCCGGGAGCCCCCAGGTGTTGGCGGCGCTGCGCCTGCCCCCCCGCCCCCACGTGCTGCCCACCCTGTTCAGGTTCTTCCCGCCCGCTGCCGCCTCCGGCCCCGCCCCGGGCTCGTGGGGGTCCGGCTGAGGCCGCCCCGGGCGCCCACGAGGCGCTGGAGGATCCGCCTGGACCCACGCGGGGACGGGGACGGGGCACGGGGAGGAGGAGGAGGAGGGGAGGAGGAGGGGGAGGGGGCAGTGACACGGAGGAGGAGTGGGGGTGACAAACGGGGGGGGACGTGGGACTCGATGTCACGACCCCCCCGTGGGTGACACGGAGCTGATGTCACCACCCCCACGGGTGACGTGGCCCCACTGTCACCCCCTGTGGGTGACACGGTGCTGGTGTCACCGGTGACACGGAGCTGATGTCACCACCCCACGGGTGACGTGGCCCCAATGTCACCCCCGTGGGTGACACAGGCTGATGTCACCACCCCCACGGGTGACGTGGCCCCACTGTCCCCCCCCCCCCGTGGGTGACACAGAGCTGATGTCACCACCCCCACGGGTGACGTGGCCCCAATGTCACCCCCCCCCAGTGGGTGACACAGAGCTGATGTCAACACCCCACGAGGTGACTGTATCCGATGTGCTCACCCCCTGTGGATGACAGGGACCCAAAGTCACCCCCCCCCGTGGGTGACAAGGACCCAAAGTCACCCCATCCCGGGACATTTTGGGGTGGCCCTGCCCTGCCCCTCCCCCCCCCCAGTGACGTGTGGGGACATGGGAGGTGACCCGTGGGAGGTGACCCGTGGGAGGTGACCCGTGGGAGGTGACACGTGGGAGGTGACCCGTGGGAGGTGACCCAGCTCCAGGTGCCCCCCCCGGGCCCCTCTCCCCCTCCCGGGGCCATCTGGGGGCTCCTGATAAGGGTTATCAGCCCCTCCCCCCCCCAGCCCTGAGCACCCGCCACCCCCTGGGGCCCCAAAGTGTCCCCAAAGTGTCCCCAGAGTCTGATCCCAGTGCTCCCAGTAATCCCAGTGGCCCCAAAGTGTCCCCAGAGTCTGATCCCAGTGCTCCCAGTAATCCCAGTGTCCCCAAAGTGTCCCCAGAGTCTGATCCCAGTGCTCCCAGTGTCCCCAGAGTGCTCCCAGTGTCCCCACAGTGTCCCCAGAGTCTGATCCCAGTGCTCCCAGTGTCCCCCCACGGTGCTCCCAGTGTCCCCAGAGAGTCCCCAGAGTCTGATCCCAGTGCTCCCAGTGTCCCCACAGTGTCCCCAGGCACTGCTCCCAGTGCTCCCAGTCTCTCTCAGTGTCCCCAGTCACCCATCCCACTTCCCCCAGTGCTTCCAGTACCTGTCCCAGCGCTCCCAGCCCCTGTCCCAGCACTCCCAGTTCCCCCCAGCGTCCCCAGTTCCCTGTCCCAGTGCTCCCAGTTCCTCTCCCAGCGCTCCCAGTTCGTGTCCCAGTGTCCCCAGTTCCGCCCAGTTCCCCGTCCCAGTGCTCCCAGTCCCCATCCTAGCGCTCCCAGTTGCCCATCCCAGTGCTCCCAGTCCCCATCCCAGCACTCCCAGTTCCCCCAGTCCCCGTCCCAGTTCCCCCAACCCCCATCCCAGCGCTGCCAGTGTCCCCAGTCGCCATCCCAGTGCTCCCAGTCCCCATCCCAGCACTCCCAGTGCTCCCAGTCCCTATCCCAGTGCTCCCAGTCGCCATCCCAGTGCTCCCAGTCCCCATCCCAGTACTCCCAGTGCTCCCAGTCTGCATCCCAGTGCTCCCCAGTCCCCATCCCAGCACTCCCAGTGCTCCCAGTCGCCATCCCAGTGCTCCCAGTCCCCATCCCAGCACTCCCAGTGCTCCCAGTCGCCATCCCAGTGCTCCCAGTCCCCATCCCAGCACTCCCAGTTCCCCCAGTCCCCGTCTCAGCGTTCCCAGTGCTCCCAGTCACCATCCCAGTGCTCCCAGTCACCATCCCAGCACTCCCAGTTCCCCCAGTCCCCGTCCCAGCGCTCCCAGTGCTCCCAGTCGCCATCCCAGTTCCCCCAGTCCCCATCCCAGCACTCCCAGTTCCCTCAGTCCCCGTCCCAGCGCTCCCAGTGCTCCCAATCACCATCCCAGTGCTCCCAGTCCCCATCCCAGCACTCCCAGTCCCCATCCCAGTGCTCCCAGTGCTCCCAGTCCTCATTCTGGCGCTCCCAGCACTCCCAGTCCCTGTCCCAGTGCTCCCAGCACTCCCAGTGGCCGTGATGGTTTTGTTGTGTATTTATTGTCCATTTCCGGTATAAAAACCCCACAAACCCAAAGCGCAGCAAATTCCGTGTCCCCAACTGTCCCCTCCCCCCCCTCAGTGTCCCCTCCCCACCCAGTGTCCATGTCACGTGTCCCCCATGTGGTGACATCACTGCGTCCCCTCCCGTGACGTCATCTCGGCCCCCCGTGATGTCACGATAAGTCGCGTCCCCTCCGTGATGACGTCACTGCGTCCCCCTGTGACGTCACTGCCACCTGTCCCCCTCCGTGACGTCATCTCGGCCCCCCAGTGTCCCTGCCACGTGTCCCCCATGTGGTGACGTCACCGCGTCCCCTCCGTGACGTCATCTCGGCCCCCCAGTGTCCCTGCCACGTGTCCCCCATGTGGTGACGTCACCGCGTCCCCTCCGTGACGTCATCTCGGCCCCCCGTGATGTCACGATAAGTCGCGTCCCCTCCGTGATGACGTCACTGCGCCTCCCTGTGACGTCACTGCCACCTGTCCCCCTCCGTGACATCATCTCGGCCCCGTGTGACGTCACCACGCCCTGTGATGACATCACCGCTCTCCCATGTGACGTCACCGCGACGTGCCGTGTCCCCTCCGCGATGACGTCACCGCTCCCCTCCTGTGATGTCACCACTCTGTGATGACGTCATGGTGATGTCACCGTGTCATGTCCTCTCCGTGATGACATCACGTCCGTTCCGTGTGACGTCACTGCCGCGTCCTCTCCGCGATGACGTCACTCTGTACCCTTGTGACGTCACGGTGACGTGTCCTTCCCCGCTATGACGTCACTCTGTGCCCTTGTGACGTCACTGTGCCGTGTCCCCTCCGTGATGACATCACCGTGACATCACTTCCTCGACAGTGACGCAGCGATGACGTCACCGCGTCGCGTCCCCTCTGTGACGTCACGTGCCCCTCCCCTGTGATGTCACCGTGACACGCCCCCCTTTGCAGTGACATCACTTGTCCCTCCCGTGTGACGTCATCACCTCGCACCCCTCCTTGGTGATGTCACCTGTGACGTCACCGCCTCACACCCCCTCCGCGATGACATCACAGCCCCACATGACATCACCATGACGTCACCCACCCCCTTTTAGGAGCAGATGACGTAGGAGGCCCCGCCCCCAGCTCAGGGTGTTCCCCTCCCCAACCCCTCCTCCCCCCCACCCTTTGGGAGTCGCGCCGTGGGTGGGGGAGGGGCCACAGAGTGGGGAGGGGCCGCTGGGGGTCCCAGGTTGGCGTAGGGGAGCCGGGGGGAGGGGCGGCGTGGGGAGGGGCAGAGCAGGGCGGAGCCGGGGTCGAAGCAGGGTGTACTCGAAGCTGGGGAGGGACGCCCCCGGGGGCGGCGGGGAGGGGCGCAGGGCGGGAGTCTCTCTCCCCCTCCTCCTTCCTCCTCCCCCTCCCCTCCTCGGGGGTGGGCAGGGGTCCCTTCCCGGGGTGGGAGGGGGTGGGGAGGAGCCCCAGCTCCTCCAGCGCCATCAGCAGCTCCTCGGCCTCAGGGGGCGCGGGGGGCCCAGGAACCCCACCCCCTGGCACAGCCACAGCTGGGGGGAGGAGAGGGAAAAGGGGGGTCAGGGACCACCCCAAAATGAGCTGTGAACACCCCCAACCCCCACCCCCAAGAGACCCTCGGCAGCCACAAAGAGACCCCCAGACACCCCCAGACACCCCAGAGACCCCCAGACACCAAAGATCCCCCAAGATTCCCCCAAGACACCCCAAAGATCCCCAAAAACCCTCAGAACCCCCAAAATATCCCCCAAAGACCCCCAGACCCTCCCACTGAAGATTCTCCCGAAAACCCCCTGAACCCCAAAATATCCCCAAAATACCCCCAAAGACCCCCAGACCCTCCCCCAAAGACCCCCTGAACCCCAAAAATACCCAAAGGCCCCCAAAACCACCTCAGAACCCCCAAAATACCCCAAAGACCCCTAGACCCTCCCCCAAGATTCCCCCAAAGGCCCCTCCTGAAACCCAAAATATCCCCCAAATACCCCCAAAGACCCCCCCAGACCCTCCCCGAAAATTCCCCCAAAGACCCCTGAACCCCCAAAATACCCCCAAAGACCCCCAGGCACCCCCAAAGATGCCCTCCAAGCCACTCCCAAAATCCCCCAAAACCACCCAGGACCCCCAAAACCCCCAGAAGCCCCCTTTAGGGTAGGACCTACAATAACATCCCCCCCCCCTTTGTTACCCTCAAACCCCTCCCAGTATTGGGGTCTAGAAGGGTTTTGGGAGTCTCCCTCACCCAAACCCCAGGAAAGCCCCCAGGACCCCCTGAACCCCAAGATACCCCCAAAGCCCAGGACACCCCCAGGACCCCCAAAGCCCCCTCACCTGGAAGTTGCCCCGTGGCGCTGAAGAGCCCCTCGAACTCCCGCTCGGGGCCGGCACCCGGCGGCCACAGCTAGCCCGCAGCAGCCTGGGGGTCCTGGGTGAATCCCCCAAAACTGGCCCCAGGACCCCCAAGAGCCCCGGGACCCCAAAACCTCACCTGGCATCCCCCAAATTCACCCAGACACCCCCAGACCCCCCCAAAGCCACAGCTTGGCCCGCAGCAGCCTGGGGGATCAGGGTGAATCCCCCAAAACCGACACCCCAGGACCCCAGAGCCCCCGGAACCCCAAAGCCTCACCAGGACCCCATGCACAGACACCCCGGGACCCCATTCACCAGACACCCCAGACCCACCCAGCCCCCAAAGCCACAGCTTGGCCGCATGCAGCCTAGGGGGTCCACAGTAAATCCCAGAGGCAGGCCCCCGGGACCCTCAAGTTCACAGGCACCCCAGGACCCCAGAGCCCCAGGACCCCCAAATTCAACAGACACCCCAGTGCCGGTGTCCCAGTATTCCCAGTGCTCCCAGTATCCCCAGTGCCCCATACCGGCGGTGTCCCAGTATCCCCAGTGCTCCCAGTACCCCCAGTGCCCCGTACCGGCGGTGTCCCAGTATTCCCAGTGCTCCCAGTATCCCCAGTGACCCTACCGCAGTGCTCCCAGTATCCCCAGTATTCCCAGTATCCCCAGTGCCCTCATCCAGTGATGTCCCAGTATCCCCAGTGCCCCCAGTGCCCCATACCGGCAGTGTCCCAGTATCCCCAGTGCTCCCAGTATTCCCAGTTCCCCCAGTCCCCCCGTACCGGCGGTGTCCCAGTATCCCCAGTGCTCCCAGTACCCCCAGTGCCCCGTGCCGGCGGTGTCCCAGTATCCCCAGTGCTCCCAGTGCCCCCAGTGCCCAGTGCCAGCGGTCTCCCAGTATTCCCAGTATCCCCAGTGCCCCATACCGGCGGTGTCCCAGTATCCCCAGTGCCCCCAGTGCCCCGTACCGGCGGTGTCCCAGCATTCCCAGTGCTCCCAGTGTCCCCAGTGCCCCGTACCGGCGGTGTCCCAGCATTCCCAGTGCTCCCAGTGCCCCCAGTGCCCCCGTACCGGCAGTGTCCCAGCATTCCCAGTGCTCCCAGTGCCCCCAGTGCACCCACGTGCCAGCAGGTGTCCCAGTGTTCCCAGTGCTCCCGGTCCCAGTGTTCCCAGTATTCTAGCCCCCATGCAGCGGTGTCCCAGTATCCCCAGTACCCCCGGTGCCCCGTACCGGCGGTGTCCCAGTATTCCCAGTGCTCCCAGTATCCCCAGTGCCCCGTACCGGCGGTGTCCCAGCATTCCCAGTGCTCCCAGTGCCCCCAGTGCCCCCGTACCGGCGGTGTCCCAGCATTCCCAGTGCTCCCAGTGCTCCATACCGGCAATGTCCCAGTATTCCCAGTGCTCCCAGTATTCCCAGTGCCCCATACCGGTGGTGTCCCAGTATCCCCAGTATTCCCAGTGCCCCATACCGGTGGTGTCCCAGTATCCCCAGTATTCCCAGTGCCCCCAGTGCCCCATACCGGCGGTGTCCCAGTATCCCCAGCGCTCCCAGTACCCCCAGTACCCCCAGTGCCCCCGTACCGGCAGTGTCCCAGTATTCCCAGTGCTCCCAGTCCCAGTATTCCCAGTATTCCCAACCCCCCCCATACCGGCGGTGTCCCAGTATCCCCAGTGCCCCCAGTCCCAGTGATCCCCAGTGCCCATGCTGCAGTGTCCCCAGTATCCCCAGTGCTCCCAGTATCCCAGTGACCCGTGCAGCGGTGTCCCAGTATTCCCAGTGCTCCCAGTGTTCCCAGTGCCCCCAGTGCCCTGTATCGGCGGTGTCCCAGTGTCCCCAGTGCTCCCAGTATCTCCGGTGCCGTACCGGTGGTGTCCCAGTATTCCCAGTGCTCCCGGTCCAGCAGCAGCAGCGCAGCAGACACAGACGGGCCAGGCGTCACCCCGCGTCCACGTCTGGGGGACACGGGGGGACACCAGGGGGACCACGGGAGAGGGGACACAGGGGGGGGCACAGAGGGGACAGGGGGACACGGGGGGGCTACAGGGGACAGAGGGGACACGGGGGGGACACGGGGAGACACCGGGAGGACTTGCAGGGGACACCAGGGGGGACACGGGGGACACGAGGGGGCTGCGAGGGACACAGGGGGGACACCGAGGGGACACGGGGGACGCAGGGGGGACACAGGGGGACACCGGGGGGGACACCGGGGGGACACCGGGGGACACCGGGGGACACGGGGGTCAGGGGACCTCCCACGGCCCCTCCCCCGGGGTGGGGTAGCTCTGCCACCCTGTGTGACCCCCGAGGCCTGCGTGTTCCCCGTGTCCCCATGTGCCCTATGTCCACCCCCGCATCCCCATGTCCCCTCATCTCCCATGTGTCCCCATCTCCCCATGTCCCCCGTGTCCCCCCCATGTCCCTTCTGTCCCCCCATGTCCCCTGTCCCCCGTCCCTCACATGTCCTCCTGTCCGTGTCCCCCATGTCCCCCATCCCCCATGTCCCCCGTCTGCCCCCATGTGCCCCCGTGTCCCCCATGTCCTTCGTGTCCCCCCCATGTCCCCCATGCCTTGTCCCTCCCATGTCCCCCCATGTCCCCCATGTCCCCATGTCCCCCTGTCCCCCCATGTCCCCCTATCTCCCCCATGTCCCCAATGTCCCTCCATGTCCCCCCATCCCCCTGTGTCCCCCCATGTCCCTTCTGTCCCCATATGTCCCTCCCATGTCCCCCGTCTCTCCACTATCCCTCAGTGTCCCTCCATATCCCCAATCCCTCATGTCCCCCATGTCCTCCTGTCCTCCCCATGTCCCTCCATGTCCCCCAGTGTCCCCCCCCAGTCCCCCGTAGTCCCCCCCCATGTCCTCCTGTTCCCCCCACTCGTCCTCATCCCCCTAATGTCCCCCCATCTCCCCATGTCCCCCCATGTGTCCTCACAGTCTCCCACATCCCCATTAGTCCCCCCATGTCCTCCATCCCCCAATGTCATCCGCAGTCTCCCCATCCCCCTGTGTCCCCCCATGTCCCTTCTGTCCCCCATGTCCCCATCCCCCATGTCCCCCATCCCCCTGTCCCTCCCAGTGTCCCCCCATACCCCCCAGTGTCCCCACGTCCATTCTGTCCCATGTCCCCCCGTCTCCCCCATCCCCCAGTGTCCCCCGTGTCCCCCATGTCCCCCCATGTACCCCCATCTCCCCATCCCCCGTGTCCCCCATGTCCCCCATCCCCCGTCCCCCATGTCCCTTCAGTCCCCACCATGTCCCCTCATCCCCATGTCCCTCCATCTCCCCACCCCCGTGTCCCCCCAGTGTCCTTCTGTCCCCCCATCCACATCCCCACCCCCTCCATCCTCCCCTCCCCCGGTCCCCCAGTGTCCCGTCCGTGTCACCCACCTGGGGGGGTCCTGAGCGGTGCTGGGGGAGGACAAGGCTCAGGGCCCCCATGGACGAGGCCGTCAGGGGCAGGCGCGAGCCCGGACAGTGCAGGGGGTGCTGCCCCACAGCCCCCACCCGCTGCTCCCGCCGACCCCCGGGACCCCACCTGGGGAGGAGACAGGGACCCCAAAAACCCCTTAGAGACCCCAAAAGCCTCCCCAAAATCCCCCAGGGTGCTGCCCCAGCCCCCACCCGCTGCTCCCGCCGACCCACCAGGACCCCCACGGGGGCAAAAAACAGGGGGTCAGGGACCCCAAAAACCCCTTAGAGACCCCAAAAGACCATCCTCAAAATCCCCCCAGGGGGTGCTGCCCCACAGCCCCCCACCCGCTGCTCCCGCCGACCCACCGGGACCCCACCTATGGGGGCAAAAACAGAGGTCAGGGACCAAAAACCCCTTAGGGACCCCAAACCTCTAAAACCCCAGGGGTGCTGCCCAACCCCACCCGCTGCTCCACGCGACCCACAGGACCCCACCTGGGGAGGGAAAAGGGGGCCAGGACCAAAACCCCTTAGAGACCCCAAAAACCTCCTCAAAATCCCCCCAGGGGGTGCTGCCCCACAGCCCCCCACCCGCTGCTCCCGCCGACCCACCGGGACCCCCACCTGGGGGAGGGGACAGGGACCCCAAAAATCACTCAGAGACCCCAAAAACCACTCAGGGACCCCAAAAACCCCTTAGAGACCCCAAAAACCTCCGTCAAAATCCCCCCAGGGAGTGCTGCCCCACAGCCCCCCCACCCGCTGCTCCCGCCGCCCCACCGGGACCCCCACCTGGGGGGGCAAAAAACAGGGGGTCAGGGACTCCAAAAACCCCTTAGAGACCCCAAAAAACCCCAAAAACCTCCTCAAAATCCCCCCAGGGAGTGCTGCCCCACAGCCCCCCACCCGCTGCTCCCGCCGACCCACCGGGACCCCCACCTGGGGGAGGGGAACAGGGGGTCAGGGACCCCAAAAACCCCTCAGAGACCCCAAAAACCCCTTAGAGACCCCAAAAACCCCTTAGAGACCCCAAAAACCTCCTCAAAATCCCCCCAGGGGGTGCTGCCCCACAGCCCCCCACCCGCTGCTCCCGCCGACCCACCGGGACCCCCACCTGGGGAGAGGGAACAGGGGGTTAAAGGGACCCCAAAAATTCATAGAGACCCCAAAAACCCCTTAGAGACCCCAAAAACCTCCTCAAAATCCCCCCAGGGGGTGCTGCCCCACAGCCCCCCCACCCGCTGCTCCCGCCGCCCCACCGGGACCCCCACCTATGGGGGGGCAAAAAACGGGGGGTCAGGGACCCCAAAAACCCCATAGAGACCCCAAAAACCCCAAAAACCTCCTCAAAATCCCCCCAGGGGGTGCTGCCCCACAGCCCCCCCACCCGCTGCTCCCGCCGCCCCACCGGGACCCCCACCTGGGGGAGGGGAAAAGGACCCCAAAAATCACTCAGGGACCCCCAAAAACGCCCTTAGAGACCCCAAAAACCTCCTCAAAATCCCCCAGGGAGTGCTGCCCCACAGCCCCCCACCCGCTCCTCCGCCGCCCCACCAGAGGAAAGAACCCCAAAAACCCCTTAGGGACCCCAAAAACCACTCAGGGACCCCAAAAACCTCCCCAACATCCCCCTCCCAGACCCTCCTGGCCCCCCAGACCCCCAGCCCCCTCACCGTTTTGGGGGCCCCGGGAGCTCAGGGCCAGCTCAAAGACCCCGGCCCCCCATGGCCCCCAGCCCCCTCACCGTTTGGGGGCCCCGAGGCTCAGGGCCAGCTCGTAGAGCCAGGCTGGACTCAGGTAGGGGCTGGGAGGGTCCCACGCACACTGAGCTCCCCACGCCCCCACAGCTGAGCACGTTCTGGGGGGCCCGGCGCTTACTGGGGGGAAGGGGGAGGGCACAGTCAGGAGACCCCCAGAGCAACCCCCGGCAGCAGGACCCCAATGATCCAGGACCCTCCAGGACATGGGACCCCCAGGTCACCACTGGGACCCCCTATGCCCCAGGACCCCCAGGTCACCCAAATCCCCCTGACCCCCAGGTCACCACTGGGACCCCCAACGCTCCCAAGACATGGGACCCCCAGGTCACTCCAGGTCACCCAGGATCTGAGGACCCCCAGGCCACCACTGGGACCCCCAAATCCCCCTGACCCCCATGGCCTGGGACCCCCCTCCCAGGTCACCCCAGGTCACCCCAAATCCCCCAGGACCTGGGACCCCCAAGGTCACCACTGGGACCCCCAGCCCGCTTGACCCCTGGCTGGGACCCCCAGGTCACCACTGGGACCCCAAACCCCCGGACCCCCCATGGCCTGAGACCCCCAGACCCCCAAATCCCCCAGGACCCCCTCAGGACCACCCAAGCCTGGAGCCCCCAGGACCCCTCAATCCCCCAGGACCCCCCAAATCCCCTCAGGCCTCCCAAATCCCCCAAGCCCCCCAGGACCCCCAAAACCCCAGGACCCCCAAATCCTCCAGGACCCCCAGATCCCCCAAACCCCCTCAAGCCCCCAAATCCTCTAGTCCTCAGGATCCCCCAAATCCCCCAGGACCCCAGATCCCCCAAATCCCCAGGACCCCAATCCCCAGGACCCCCTCGTACCGACTTGAGTCGATGTAGGCGTTCTGTGGTACAGGGGGTCCCCGGAGGGTCCCGTGGGGTCGGGAGTGGGGAGGCCCCCAGCAGCACCGCGCTAGAGGGGGCGCTGAAGGTGACGGTGGCCGAGGGGAGGAGCACCAGAACCGGGACAGGGACGGGGTCAGCAAACTGACAGTGAGGGACACTCCTACCATGGGTCCTGTCTGGGGGTTAAAGGTCATGGGAGTCACACAGGAGTCACAGGAGATCAGTCGCAGTCAGCTAGGGAGTCACCCAGGGGAGGGGCACCAGAACCGGGACAGGGACGGGGTCACCACGAGTGACAGTGAGGGGACACTCCTGCCATGGGTCCTGTCTGGGGTCACACAGGAGTCACGGGGGTCACTGAGGGGGGTCACCCAGGGGAGGGAGCACCAGAACCGGGACAGGGACAGGGTCAGAGGGTCACAGTGAGGGGACACTCCTGCCATGGGTCTGTCTGGGGTTGAAGGTCATGGGGGTCACCCGGAGGTCACCAGGGTCACCCAGGGTCACCCAGGGGGAGGGGGCACAGAACCAGGACAGGGGCGGGGGACGGAGCGGTGACAGCGGGGGGACGCTCCTGCCATGGGTCCTGTCTGGGGTTAAAGGTCATGGGGGGTCACACAGGGGTCACAGTGAGGGGACACTCCTGCCATGGGTCCTGTCTGGGGTTAAAGGTCATGGGGGGTCACAGGGGGGCACCCAGGGGACACTCCTGCCATGGGTCCTGTCTGGGGTTAAAGGTCATGGGGGGTCACACAGGGGTCACCCAGGGGACCACCCTGCCATGGGTCCTGTCTGGGGTTAAAGGTCATGGGGGGTCACACAGGGGTCACCCAGGGGACACTCCTGCCAAGGGTCCTGTCTGGGGTCACACAGGGGTCAGGGGTCATACAGGGGTCACAGGGGTGACAGTGAGGGGACACTCCTGCCATGGGTCCTGTCTGGGGTCACACAGGGGTTAAAGGTCATGGGGGGGTCACCCAGGGGTCACCCAGGGGGGAGGGAGCACCAGAACCGGGACAGGGACGGGGTCACAGGGGTCACAGCGAGGGGACACTCCTGCCATGGGTCCTATCTGGGGTTAAAGGTCATGGGGGGGTCACAGGGTCACCCAGGGTCACCCAGGGGGAGGGAGCACCAGAACCGGGACAGGGACGGGGACACCAAAGTGACACCCAGGGGACACTCCTGCCATGGGTCCTGTCTGGGGTCAGAGGGCACACAGGGGTCATGGGGGGTCACACAGGGGTCACCCAGGGGTCACCCAGGGGGGGAGGGAGCACCAGAACCGGGACAGGGACGGGGTCACAAGGGTGACAGTGAGGGGACACTCCTGCCATGGGTCCTGTCTGGGGTCAGAGGGCACACAGGGGTCACCCAGGGGTCACCCAGGGGTCACCCAGGGGGGAGGGAGCACCAGAACCGGGACAGGGACGGGGTCACCAAAGTGACAGCGAGGGGACACTCCTGCCATGGGTCCTGTCTGGGGTTAAAGGTCATGGGGGGTCACACAGGGGTCACCCAGGGGACACTCCTGCCATGGGTCCTGTCTGGGGTCAGAGGGCATGGGGGGGTCACCCAGGGGTCACAGTGAGGGGACACTCCTGCCATGGGTCCTGTCTGGGGTTAAAGGTCATGGGGGGTCACCCAGGGGTCACCCAGGGGACACTCCTGCCATGGGTCCTGTCTGGGGTTAAAGGTCATGGGGGGTCACCCAGGGGTCACCCAGGGGACACTCCTGCCATGGGTCCTGTCTGGGGTTAAAGGTCACACAGGGGTCACCCAGGGGTCACTCAGGGGTCACAGGGGTGGCACTCAGGGGACACTCCTGCCATGGGTCCTGTCTGGGGTTAAAGGTCACACAGGGGTCACACAGGGGTCACTGTGGGGTCAGGGGTCACTCACTCGAGGCGGAAGTGCATTTGGTATCTGTGGGGGTCGGGGGGCTCAAGGGTCACTGGGGGGTCACACAGGGGTCACAGAGGGGTCACTGGGGGGTCAGGGGTCACACAGGGGTCACTGTGGGGTCAGGGGTCACTGTGGGGTCACTGTGGGGTCACTGAGGGGTCAGGGGTCACTCACTTGAGCCGGAAGTGCATTTGGTATCTGTGGGGGTCAGGGGGTCACTGGGGGGTCACTGTGCAGGTCACTGTGGGGTCAGGGGTCACTCACCGAGGCGGAAGTGCATTTGGTATCTGTGGGGTCGGGGGTCAGGGGTCACTGGGGTCACACAGGGGTCACAGAGGAGTCACCCAGGGTCAGGGTCACTCACTCGAGGCGGAAGTGCATTTGGTATCTGTGGGGGTCGGGGGTCAGAGGGGGTCAGGGGTCACTGAGGGGTCACTGAGGGGTCACTGTGGGGTCAGGGGTCACTGGGGGTCAGGGGTCACCCAGGGGTCACTGGGGGTCACACAGGGTCACCGTGGGGTCAGGGGTCACTGTGGGGTCACTGAGGGGTCAGGGTCACTCACTTGGAGCCGGAAGTGCATTTGGTATCTGTGGGGTCAGGGGGTCAGGCGTCACCCAGGGGATGTTAGGGTCACTGAGGGGTCAGGGGTCACTGTGGGGTCACCCAGGGGTCACTGTGGGGTCAGGGGTCACTCCTCGAGCCGGAGAGTGCATTTGGTATCTGTGGGGGTCAGGGGGGTCACTGTAGGGTCAGGGGTCACCCAGGGGTCACTCACTCGAGGCGGAAGTGCATTTGGTATCTGTGGGGGTCCGGGGGGGTCACTGTGGGGTCACTGTGGGGTCAGGGGTCACTGTGGGGTCACTGAGGGGTCAGGGGTCACTCACTCAAGCCGGAAGTGCATTTGGTATCTGTGGGGGTCCGGGGGGGTCCCGGGGGCGTCCCAGAAGCAGCTCAGGTCGTGCAGAGTCCGGGAGAAACATTTGGGGGTCTGGGGGTCTGACACCAAACCTGGGGGGCACACAGGGGGGTCACAGGGGTCAGGGGTCACCCAGGGGTCACACAGGGGTCACACAGGGGTCTGAGGGTCTGACACCAGCCCTGGGGGGCACAGGGGTCACACAGGGGTCACACAGGGGTCACACAGGGGTCACACTTGGGGGTCTGAGGGTCTGACACCAGCCCTGGGGGGCACAGGGGTCACACAGGGGTCACACAGGGGTCAGGGGTCACACAGGGGTCACACAGGGGTCACACAGGGGTCACACAGGGGTCACACTTGGGGGTCTGAGGGTCTGACACCAAACCTGGGGGGTCACAGGGGTCACACAGGGGTCATGGGGGGTCACACAGGGGTCACACAGGGGTCACACAGGGGTCACAGGGGTCATACAGGGGTCATGGGGGGTCACACAGGGGTCACACAGGGGTCACACAGGGGTCACACAGGGGTCAGGGGGATCACATGGGGGTCATGGGGGGTTGGAGGTCACACGGGGTCACACGGGGTCACGAGGAGTCACACAGGGGTTGGGGGCTCAAAGGATTGGGGGTACAGGTTTTTTTTGTACAGGGGGCCACGAGGGGAGGGTCCCAGGGGGGTCTCAAGCATTTTGCACAGGGGGTGGGGGGTGCGGGGAGTGACACAATGTTCCCCCGCCCCCCAGACCCTCCCCATTGCACAACCCCCCACAGCCCCCTTGCACGACCCCCGCAGGCCCCTCCCAGACCCTCCCCATATCACAAGACCCTCCCCACGACGCCCCCACCCCCCTGCCCCGCCACCCTCCCCCGAGCCCCCAGAGCCTCCCCCTCACAAAACACCCCCAACCACGACCCCCTTTGCACGACCCCCTTTACCCCCTCCTCAAAGACCCTCCCCCTCCCCAAGACCCCCCGACTCCCCTCGACCTCTCCTTCCACAACCCCCTCTCCCTGGAGCCCCCAGGGCCCTCCCCTTCACAACCCCTCCCCAACCCCCCATGACCCCCCAAGACCCTCCCCCTCCCCAAAATCCCCCTCCCCAAATCCCCCTCCTCCCCCTTTTACCTTCCACCTCCAAGTCCGGGGGGTCCCGGTGTGCCCTCAGGGCCCCCGGGAGCCCCTCAGGAGCCCCCCTCAGGAGCCCCCAGGAGCCCCCAGGGCCAGGAGCGCCCCGCCATGGCCAGGATGGGGATGGGGGCCCCAAACCCCCAAAAAAACCACCCCAGCTCCCCCACAGCCCCGCCCCTCCCCCAAAAAACAGCCCCACCCCCCGATAAGGCCCGGCCCGCCCTCCCCCTCGGGCGGGGCCGCTGCTGGGGGCGAGATAAGGGGGAGGGGAGGGGACAGATAAGGGGGAGGTGGAGGAGAGGGAAAGGGGACACAAACACCTGGGACCCCAAAACCCCCGGACACCCCAAAGCACCCCCAGGGACACCCCAAATCCTCCCGGGACTGCCAGGGACCCCCAAAACACCCCAGGGACCCCAAAACACTCCAGGGACCCCAAAAACACCCCAGGACACCCCAGGGACCCCTAAAACACCCCAGGGACCCCAAAAATCCCCTGGGACCCCCAAATTCCGCAGGGACCCCAAAACACTCCAGGGACAACCCAGGACCCCCAAACACCCCAGGACCCCCAAAACACTCCAGGACCCCCAAAACCCTCCCAGGGACCCCCTAAAACCCTCCAGGAGCCCCAAAACACCCCAGGACCCCCAGGACCCCCAGGGAGAGCTGGGACCCCAAAAGTCCACCAGGGACCCCCAAAACCCTCCCGGGACGCCCCGAAAATCCCCCTGGGACCCCCCCGAATTCCGCAGGGACCCCAAAACACTCCAGGGACAACCCAGGACCCCCAAAACACCCCAGGACCCCCAGAAACCCCCAGGGACCCCAAAACACCCCAGGGACCCCCAAAACCCTCCAGGGACCCCCTAAAACCCTCCAGGAGCCCCCAAACACCCCAGGACCACCCAAAACACCCCAGGACCGCCCAAAATCCTTCCGAAACCCTCAAAACACCCCAGGGACCCCAAATCCTCCCCAGGGACCCCCTAAAACCCTCCAGGGACCCCCCCAAAACACCCCCAGGGACCCCCAAAACACCCCAGGGACCCCCAAAAACCCTCCAGGGACCCCCAAAACCCCCCAGGGACCCCCAAAACACCCCAGGGACCCCCAAAACACCCCAGGGACCCCAAAAACCCTCCAGGGACCCCCAAAACCCCCAGGGACCCCCAAAACACCTCAGGGACCCCCAAACACCCCGGGACCCCAAAGCACCCCAGGGACCCCCAAAACACCCCAGGGATCCCCAAAAACCCTCCAGGGACCCCCAAAAACACCCCAGGGACCCCCAAAACACCCCAGGACCCCTAGGACCCCCAAAATCCTCCAGGACCCCAGGACCCCAGACAGAGACACAGCAGGGGAGACACGAGGCTTTAATGGGGGGCACTGGGGGGAACTGGGAGGAACTGGGATAGTACAGGGCTTGGACTGGGGGCACTGGGATGGACTGGGGAGCTACTGAGGGGGCACTGGGATGGACTGGGATGGTACTGGGATGGACTGGGAGGTGCTGGGGGGCACTGGGGGGGACTGGGATGGTATTGGGGGGGACTGGGAGATGCTGGGGGGGAACTGGGATGGACTGGGATGGGACTGGGGGACACTGGGAGGTGCTGGGAGCTACTGGGGAGCAGGGAAGGGAAATGGAGGAGGCCTGGGATGGACTGGGAGCTACTGGGGGGGCACTGGGATGGTACTGGGAGGCACTGGGATGGTACTGGGAGCTACTGGGGGGGCAATGGGATGGACTGGGAGCTACTGGGAGGGCACTGGGATGGACTGGGAGGCACTGGGATGGTACTGGGAGCTACTGGGGGGCACTGGGATGGACTGGGAGGCACAGGGATGGTTCTGGGAGCTACTGGGGGGTCACTGGGATGGACTGGGAGCTACTGGGGGCTACTGGGGTTGTACTGGGAGCTACTGGGGTGGCACTGGGATGGACTGGGAGCTACTGGGGGGGCACTGGGATGGACTGGGAGCTACTGGGGGGTCACTGGGATGGACTGGGAGCTACTGGGGTGGCACTGGGATGGACTGGGAGCTACTGGGGGTCACTGGGATGGTACTGGGATGGACTGGGAGCCACTGGGAGGCACTGGGGTTGTACTGGGAGCTACTGGGAGGCACTGGGATGGACTGGGGGTCACTGGGGAGTCCCTGCCCTCCTCGGGGTCGCGCGCCCCGCCCCTCCCCCTCCAGGATGAGCCTGGAGTGACGTTTGATGGCGGCCGCGAGACGGGGGCCGCGGGGGCCGAGTCTGGGAGGGGGTGGGGACCCCGGTCAGCACCGGAGACCCCCGAGACCCCCAGAGACCCCCCTGAGACCCCCCATAAACACCCAGAGACCCCCTGAGACCCCAGAGACCCCCCTGAGACCCCCCATAAACACCCAGAGACCCCCAGAGACCCCCCATGAACACCCAGAGACCCCCTGAGACCCCCCTGAGACCCCCCATAAACACCCAGAGACCCCCTGAGACCCCCTGAGACCCCCAGAGACCCCCTAAGAGACCCCCTGAGACCCCCAGAGACCCCCAGAGACCCCCTAGAGACCCCTCCAGAGACCCCCAGAGACCCCCCCAGAGACCCCCTGAGACCCCCCAGAGACCCCTGAGACCCCCTGAGACCCCAGAGACCCCCTGAGACCCCCAGAGACCCCTGAGAGCCCCCCAGAGACCCCCCAGAGACCCCCAGAGACCCCCCAGACCCCCAGAGACCCCTAGAGACCCCCAGAGACCCCTAGAGACCCCCAGAGACCCCCCAGAGACCCCCTGAGACCCCCAGAGACCCCCAGAGACCCCCTGAGACCCCCAGAGACCCCCCAGAGACCCCCAGAGACCCCCCCAGAGACCCCCAGAGACCCCCAGAGACCCCCAGAGACCCCCCAGAGACCCCCTGAGACCCCCCAGAGACCCCCCATGAACACCCAGAGACCCCCGAGACCCCCTGAGACCCCAAGAGACCCCCAGAGACCCCTCAGAGACCCCCCCATGAGACCCCCATAACACCCAGAGACCCCCAAAGACCCCTTAGAGACCCCCTGAGACCCCAGAGACCCCCAAGACCCCCAGAGACCCCCTAAGACCCCCGAGTCACCCGGAAGACCCCCCCAGAGACCCCCCAGAGACCCCCATGACACCCAGAGACCCCTCGAGACCCCCAGAGACCCCCATGAACACCCAGAGACCCCAAAGACCCCAGAGTCACCCAAAGCCCCCAGAGACCCCCAGAGACCCCCTGAGACCCCCAAAACCCCCAGAGACCCCCCAGAGACCCCCAGACCCCCATAAACACCCCCAGACCCCTGAGACCCCAGACCCCCATAAACACCCCCAGAGACCCCCAGAGACTCCCCTGAGACCCCCCAGCCTCCCCAAAGACCCCCAGAGTCACCCAAAGCCCCCAAACCCCCCATAAACCCCCAGACCCCCAGAGCCCCCCCAGAGACCCCCCGAGGCCCCCAGCCTCCCCAAAGACCCCCCAGAGTCACTCAAAGCCCCCAGGAGACCCCTGAGTCACCCAAAGACCCCCTCCGACCCCCCTAGCCCCAAAATCCCCCGACCCCCTAGCCGGGACCCTCCCCACCCCCAAACCCTCCCACGGCCCCCAGAGACCCCCTCAAAGCTCCCTCCCAAAGCCCCCTCACCATCCGAGCTGGGGTCGCGAGGGGGCTCCTCACGTGCCACTTGGGGGCTGAGGGGGACACACCCAAAAATGGGCTCAGAGACCCCCAGGACCCCCCAGAGTCCCTCAGGGATCCCCGAGCCCCCAAAATGGGTCAGAGCCCCCAAATGGGGTCAGAGCCCCCAGAGCCCCCAAAATGGGGTCAGAGCCCCCAGGGACCCCCAGGGACTCCCCAAATGGGGTCAGAGCCCCCGAGCTCCCCAAATGGGGTCAGAGCCCCCCCAGACCCCCAGGGACTCCCCAAGTGGGGTCAGAGCCCCCCGAGTTTCCTCAAGCGGGGTCAGAGCCCCTGACCTCCCAAATGGGGTCAGAGACCACCCAGCCCCCCGACACCCCCAGAGACCCCTCAGACCTCTCCAAATGGGTCAGAGCTCCCCAAACCCCCAAATGGGGTCAGAGCCCCCAAATCAGCTCAGGGACCCCTCAGACCCCCTCAAATGGGGTCAGAGCCCCCAGACCCCCACAATGGGGTCAGAGCCCCCCCAGCTTCAGGACCCCCAGACCCCCCTCCCCAGTGTTCCCACCTGTTGGGGCGCTGGGGGTCCAGCGGTTTTGGGTCCCCCTGCCCCTCCCCGAGATCTGACCACAGCTGCGGCGCCGGAGCAGCCCCAGAAGCTCCCGGGGTCCTCGGGGCTCCTGGGGCCCCCGCCCTGCCCGGGGAAACTGAGGCACGGGGGAAGGGCGCAGTCAGAAACCCCCAAATCCCACCCAGAAACCCCCAAATCCCACCCAGGACCCCCAAATCCCACCCAGACCTCCCAAATCCCACCCAGGGACCTCCCCAAATTCCACCCAGGACCCCCAAATTCCCACCCAGAGACCCCCCAAATCTCCATCCCCAGACCTCCCAAATTCCACCCAGACCCCCAAATCCCACCCATGGACCCCCAAATTCCACCCAGGGACCCCCAAATTCCCACCCAGAGACCCCAAATTCCACCCAGACCCCCCAAACTCCACCCAGGGACCCCCAAATCCCACCCAGGGACCCCCAATCCCACCCATGGACCCACAAATCCCACCCACGGACCCCCAAATCCCACCCAGGACCCCCAAATTCCCACCCAGACCCCCCAAACTCCACCCAGGGACCCCCAAATCCCACCCAGACCTCCCAAATTCCACCCAGACCCCCCAAATCCCACCCAGAGCCCCCAAATTCCACCCAGACCCCCAAATCCCATCCCAGACCACCCAAATCCTATCCTCAGTCCCCCAATCCCCCCAGACCCCCCAAATCCCACCCAGACCACCCAAAATTCCCACCCAGGACCCCCCAAACTCCACCTCAGGGACCCCCAAATCCCACCCAGACCTCCCAAATCCCACCCAGACCCCCAAATCCCACCCAGAGCCCCCAAATTCCACCCAGACCCCCAAATCCCATCCCAGACCACCCAAACCTGTCCTCAGTCCCCCTGTGTCCCCCAGACCCCCAAATCCCACCCAGATCCCCAAATCCCACCCAGGGACCCCCAAATCCCCCCTCCCAGGTGCCTGAGGAGCCCCCAGCCCCCTCCCCTGCCCCCCCCAAAGGCCCCCCAGCCCCCTCCCTGCCCCCCAGGTGTGCCAGGAGCCCCCCAAGAGCCCCCCCAGCCCCTCCCCTGCCCCCCCAGGTGCAGGAGGAGCCCCCCCATCCCATCACCTGCCCCCAGCCCCTCACCTGCTCCCCCAGGTGTGGTGAGGAGCCCCCAAAGCCCCCCAGCCCCTCACTTGCCCCCAGGTGCATCAGGAGCCCCCAGGTGCAGGAGGAGCCCCCAGCCCCTCCCCTGCCCCCAAAGCCCCCCCAGCCCCTCACCTGCCCCCAGGTGTCTGGAGGAGCCCCCCAGCCCCTCACCTGCCCCCCAAGAGCCCCCCCAGCCCCCTCACCTGCCCCCCCAGGTGCAGGAGGAGCCCCAGCCCCCTCACCTGCCCCCCCAGGTGCAGGAGGAGCCCCCCCAAGCCCCCTCATCCCTCACCTGCCCCCAGGTGCAGGAGGAGCCCCCAGCCCCTCCACCTGCCCCCCCAGCCCCTCCTGCCCCCCAAAGCCCCCCAGCCCCTCCCCGGCCCCCAGCCCCCTCCCCTGCCCCCCTAGGTGTTTGAGGAGCCCCCAAAGCCCCCCCAAAGCCTCCCCATCCCCTCCTGCCCCCAGGTGTGAGGAGCCCCCAAAGCCCCCCCAGCCCCTCACCTGCCCCCAAGGCACCAGGAGCCCCCAGTGCAGGAGGAGCCCCCCCAGGTGCTGCGAGGAGCCCCCCAGCCCTCACCTGCCCCCCAGGTGCAGGAGGAGCCCCCAGAGCCCCCAGCCCCTCACCTGCCCCCAGGTGCAGGAGGAGCCCCCAGGCAGGAGGAGCCCTTCCAGCCCCTCCCTGCCCCCAAAGCCCCCATCCCCTCACCTGCCCCCCAGGTGCAGGAGGAGCCCCCCAGCCGGCGCCGTGGCCTCCCCCAGGCTCTCTCCTCACCTGGGCGGGTCGCCAGTGGGCGGGAGGCTCCGCCTCCAGAGCCGGGGGCGGGTCACCTGAGGTCCTGAGACTCACTCGGTGGGGGAGACCTCAGGGGAGGGGATTGCCAGGTGGGACCCCCAGGTGTCCCCTCCTCCAGGTGTGTCCCTCCCATCCAGGTGTGTCCTCCTCCAGGTGTGTCCTCCTCCCAGGTGTGTCCTCCTCCTTCCAGGTGTCCTCCAGTGTGTGTAACTCTCCCCAGGTGTCCTCCCCCCATCTCCTCCAGGTGTCCCCTCCTCATCCCCAGGTGTGTCCCTCCTCATCCCCAGGTGTGTCCCCTCCCCATCCAGGTGTGCCTCCCCATCTCCCAGGTGTGTCCTCCCCATCCAGGTGTGTCCTCCCAGGTGTCCCCTCCCCATCCAGGTGTCCCTCCTCCCAGGTGTGCCTCTCCTCCCAGGTGTCCCCTCCCCATGCCCCTCCAGGTGTGTCCTCCCCCCAGGTGTCCCGTCCTCCATCCAGGTGTGTCCTCCTCCCCAGGTGTCCCCTGACCTGTGTGGGGTCCCCCCAGGTGTCCCCTCCTCCCCAGGTGTCCCCCTCCAGGTGTGTCCCCTCCCCAGGTGTCCCCTCCTCCCCCAGGTGTCCCCTCCCCTCTATCCCTCCAGGTGTGTCCCTCCCCTCCAGGTGTGTCCCCTCCTCTCCCCATCCCTCCAGGTGTCCCTGACCTGTGGGCGTCCCCCCCAGTGTGTCCCCTCCCCATCCCCAGGTGTGTCCCTCCCCTCCAGGTGTCCTCCTCCAGGTGTGTCCTCCCCCCAGGTGTCCCCTCCCTCCTTCCAGGTGTGTCCCTGCCCCCCAGGTGTCCCCTGACCTGTGTGTGGTCCCCCCAGGTGTGTCCTCCTCTCCCCAGGTGTCCCCTCCTCCAGGTGTCCCCTGACCTGAGTGGGTCCTCCCAGGTGTGTCCTCCTCCATCCAGGTGTCCCCTCCCCAGGTGCCCCTGACCTGAGTGGGTCCTCCCAGGTGTGTCCCCTCCCTCATCCAGGTGTCCTCTCCCCAGGTGTCCCCTGACCTGAGTGGGTCCCCAGGTGTTCCCCTCCCAGGTGTGTCCCTCCGTCCCCTCTTCCAGGTGTCCCCTCCCCCAGGTGTCCCTGACCTGAGTGGTCCCTCCAGGTGTCCCCTCCCCATCCAGGTGTCCTCCCCAGGTGTCCCCTGACCTGATGGGTCCCAGGTGTCCCCCTCCAGGTGTGCCCTCCTCCCTCTCTCCAGGTGTGCCCTCCCCCCAGGTGTCCCCTGACCTGAGTGGGGTCCCCCCCAGGTGTCCCCCCCGGAGCCGCCCCCGCAGGGTCTCGACCTCCCCCCGGAGCTGCCGGAGCTGCTGGGACAGGGCCAGGACTCGGGGGGAGAGGGACACCTGACAGGTGAGACACAGGTGACACAGGTGACATTGGGGACACCTGAGACACCTGGACAGGTGAGATACAGGTGACATTGGGGACACCTGAGACACCTGAGACAGGGCCAGGACTCGGGGGGACAGCGACACCTGGGCAGGTGACACAGGTGAGATACAGGAGAGACACAGGTGACATTGGGGACACCTGGACAGGTGAGATACAGGTGACATTGGGGACACCTGAGACACCTGGGACAGGGCCAGGACTCGGGGGGAGAGGGACACCTGGGACAGGTGAGACAGGTGACACAGGTGAGATACAGGAGAGACACAGGTGACATTGGGGACACCTGGGACAGGGCCAGGACTCGGGGGGACAGGGACACCTGGACAGGTGACACAGGTGAGATACAGGGACACCTGGGACAGGTGACACAGGTGACATTGGGGACACCTGAGACACGGTCAGGACATGGGGGGACAGCGACACCTGGACAGGTGAGATACAGGTGAGATACAGGTGACACTGGGGACACCTGGGACACCTGGGACAGGTGAGACACAGGTGACACAGAGACACCTGGGACACCTGGGACAGGGCCAGGACTCGGGGGGACAGGGACACCTGCACAGGTGAGATACAGGTGAGACACAGGTGACATTGGGGACATTGGGGACACCTGGGACACGGCCAGGACTGGGGGGACAGGGACACCTGCACAGGTGAGATACAGGTGATACAGGGACATTGGGGACACCTGGGACACCTAGGGACCAGGTGACACTGGGGGCCAGCAGGTGACACTGGGACAGCTGAGACAGGTGACACAGGTGAGATACAGGTGACATTGGGGACACCTGGACAGGAGAGACACAGGTGACATTGGGGACATTGGGGACATTGGGGACACCTGGGACACGGCCAGGACTTGGGGGGACAGGGACACCTGCACAGGTGAGACACAGGTGAGACACAGGTGAGACACAGGTGACATTGGGGACATCTGAGACACCTGGGACAGGGCCAGGACTCGGGGGGACAGGGACACCTGGACAGGTGACACAGGTGAGATACAGGTGAGATAGGGACATTGGGGACATTGGGGACACCTGGCTCAGGTGACAGGGGGGGCACAGGTGACACTGGGGGGTCACAGGTGACATTGGGGACACCTGGCCCAGGTGACAGGGGGGGCACAGGTGACATTGGGGACACCTGGCCCAGGTGACACAGGTGACATTGGGGATGCACAGGTGACACTGGGGTGCACAGGTGACACAGGTGACATTGAGGTGCACAGGTGACATTGGGGTCACCTGGCCCAGGTGACAGGGGGTGCCCAGGTGACACTGGTGACACTGGGGTGCACAGGTGACACTGGGGTGACGTTGGGGACACCTGGCCCAGGTGACACAGGTGACACTGGGAGGCCCAGGTGACACAGGTGACATTGGGGTGACATTGGGGTGACATTGGGGTCACCTGGCCCAGGTGACACAGGTGACATTGGGGTGACATTGGGGACACCTGGCCCAGGTGACAGGGGGGGCACAGGTGACACTGGGGGTGCACAGGTGACACAGGTGACATTGGGGGGTCACAGGTGACACTGGGGGTGCACAGGTGACACAGGTGACATTGGGTCACTCTGGCCCAGGTGCGCGGGGTCCCGTGGTCTCACCTGGGGTCGTGTGGCTGGGGGTCCCCGAGCCCGGGCTGGGGATCAGGGGGTCTCCAGGGGGTCTCCCGGGGGTCTCCCGGGGGCCAGGGGCCTCCTCGGGGTGGGGAGAGGGCGGTGTCAGGGGCCCCTGGCCCCTCCTCCGGCTCCAGGGCTCCGGGGGAGGCCGGGCTGGGGGTATAAAGGGGAGGGGCTGAGACAGGGACACCCCAGACCCTAGGACCCCCTGGGACCTCTCAGACCCCCTTGAGCTCCCACAAATTTCCCCAAACCCCGGAAATCTCCTCGAGCCCCCAAATTCCCCCCAACCCCCCAAAACCCCACGAACTCCCCGGCCACCTCCAAGCCCCCAAACTCCCCCAATCCCTCCCAACCCCCCAAACTCCCTCCAAGCCCCCCAAACCTCCCCCAAACTCCCCCTCAACTCCCCTCCGAGCCTCCCCCAAATTCCCTCCCCGCACTGCGCCCGGCAGCTCCTGCAGCTGACCTCGGCAGAGCCCCCGAGCCCGACGGGACCCCCTGCACTGGGGGACACGGGGGTCGTAGGGACCCCTGGGGCCATGGGGACATCCCTGACCCACAGAGACCCCCAACAGACCTCACAGAGACCCCCTGACCTATGGAGACCCCCCTGACCCCATGGGGACCACCCTGACCCATAGAGACCACTCCCCTGACCCTATGGAGACCCCCTGACCCTATATGAGACCTCCCTGACCCCATAGAGACCCCCTAACCCCATAGAGACCCCCTGACCCCATAGAGACCCCCTGACCCCATAGAGACCCCCTGACCCCACAGAGACCCCCTGACCCCATAGAGACCCCCTGACCCTGGGGACCCCCAACCCACAGAGACCCCCTGACCCCATAGAGACCCCCTGACCCCATGGAGACCCCCTAACCCCATAGAGACCCCACCTGACCCCATAGGGACCACCCCAACCCGTGGGGACCCCCAACCCACAGAGACCCCCTGACCCCATAGAGACCCCCAACCCATGGAGACCCCCCTAACCCATAGAGACCCCCTAACCCCATAGAGACCCCCGACCCATAGAGACCCCCAACCCATAGAGACCCCCAACCCATGGAGACCCCCAACCCATAGAGACCCCCTGACCCATAGAGACCCCTCAACCCATAGAGACCCCCAACCCCATGGAGACCCCCTAACCCACAGAGACCCCCTGACCCATAGAGACCCCCCAACCCATAGAGACCCCCTGACCCTATAGAGACCCCCTGACCCATGGAGACCCCCAACCCTATATGAGACCCCTGACCCACAGAGACCCCCCTGACCCACAGAGACCCCCTGACCCATAGAGAACCCCCTGACCCCATAGAGACCCCCAACCCATGGAGACCCTTCCGACCCCATAGAGACCCCCAACCCATGGAGACCCCCCTAACCCATAGAGACTCCCCCGACCCCATAGAGACCCCTCCAACCTATATGGACCCCCTGACCCACAGAGACCCCCTGACCCCATAGAGACCCCCAACCCATAGAGACCCCCTGACCCCACAGAGACCCCCGACCCCCATACCCGTGCTGGGATCCTCTGGCCCCCCTCACCTGCTTTGGGGTCTCCCTCCCCATGTACCTGCTTTGGGGTCTCCCTCCCCTGTACCTGCTTGAGGGTCTCCCTGGTCTCCCCTCCCCATGCCTGCTTTGGGGTCTCCCTGGTCTCCCCCCCCCGTACCTGCTTTGGGGTCTCCTGTCTCCCCTCCCCCGTACCTGCTTTGGGGGTCTCCCCTCCCCCGTACCTGCTTTGGGGTCTCCCTGGTCTCCTCCCCATGCCTGCTTTGGGGGTCTCCTCTCCCCGTACCTGCTTTGGGGTCTCCTGGTCTCCCCTCCCCATGCCTGCTTTGGGGTCTCCTCTCCCCAGTACCTGCTTTGGGGTCTCCTCCCCTCTCCCCTCCCCCCGTACCTGCTTTGGGGGTCTCCCCTGGTCTCCCCGTACCTGCTTTGGGGGTCTCCCCTCCCCCCGTACCTGCTTTGGGGGTCTCCCCCCTCTCCCCTCCCCGTACCTGCTTTGGGGTCTCCCCTCCCGCATGCCTGCTTTGGGGGTCTCCCTCCCCATTACTCTGCTTTGGGGTCTCCCGTACCTGCTTTGGGGTCTCCTGGTCTCCCGGTACCTGCTTTGGGGTCTCCCCTCCCCCGCACCTGCTTTGGGGTCTCTCCTCTCCCCTCCCCGTGCCTGCTTTGGGGTCTCCCCTGGTCTCCCTCCCCCAGTACCTGCTTTGGGGTCTCTCCCCTCTCCCTCCCCGTGCCTGCTTTGGGGGTCTCCCCTCTCTCCCATGTACCTGCTTTGGGGTCTCTCCTCTCCCCTCCCCCGTACCTGTTTTGGGGTCTCTCCTCCCCGCAGGTCCCGCAGCCTCCGGCGCCGCCGCCGCAGCTCCAGCTCCGCCCCCGACAGGAGGGTCCGGGCGACCCCCGACTCAGCCTGGGGGGGGACCCAGAGACCCTCAGAGACCCCCCCCCAATTCCTGAGCGACCCCGGCTCGGCCTGGGGGGACACAGAGACCCTCAGAGACCCCCTCCGAGGGACCCCAGAGACCCCCAACAATCCCTGAGAGACCCCCCGACTCAGCCTGGGGGGGGGGACACCCAGAGACCCTCAGAGACCCTCGGGGACCCCCAGGACCCTCAGAGACCCCCCCAACAAACCCTGAGCGACCCCCGACTCAGCCTGGGGGGGAGACACAAGGGACCCTCAGAGACCCCCAGGGACCCTCAGGGACCCCCAGAAAACCCCCAACAAACCCTGAGCGACTCCGACTCAGCCTGGGAGACACCCAGGGACCCCCAGGGACCCCCAGAGACCCCGGGGACACAAAGAGACCCCCTGACCCTGAGTGACCCCCCGACTCGACCGGGGGTGAGGGACACAAAGGACCCTCAGGGACCCCCAGAGACCCTCCGGGGACCCCAGAGACCCCCCAATTCCTGAGCGACCCCCGACTCGGCCTGGAGGACACCCAGACACCCTCAGGGACCCCCAACAACCCCTGGGCGACCCTGACTCAGCCTGGGGAGGGGACACCCAGGGACCCTCAGAGACCCCCGGACCCTCAGAGACCCCTCAGGGACCCTCAGGAACCCCCAGGGACCCTCTAGACCCCCCAGGGTGTTATTTACCTACAGGAGCCCCCAGGGCCCGATAGACCCCAGAACCCCCCAGGTGTGTTTTTACCCCCAGGTGTGTTTTTTACCCCCAGGACTCCCCAGGGCCCGATAGACCTCCTGAACCCCCCAGCATCTCCCCAGGACCCCCGGTGTGTTTTTACTCCCCAGGGTGTTTTACCCCCAGGTGTGTTTATTTACCTGCAGGAGCCCCCGGGCCCGAGAGACTCCCAGAACCCCCCAAAACTCCCCAGAGAGCCCCCAGGTGCGCTTTTTACCCCCAGGTGTATTAATTTACCTGCAGGAGCCCCAGGCCCAATAGACCCCAAGAACCCCCAAATACCCCCAGGAGCCCCCCGGTGTGTTTTACCCCCCAGGTGTATTAATTTGCCTGCAGGAGCCCCCAGGGACCCGATAGACCCCCTGAACCCCCAAGACACCCCAGAACCCCCAGGTGTGTTTTACCCCCAGGTGTGTTTTACCCCCAGGTGTGTTTTTACCTGCAGGAGGCCCCAGGGCCCGATAGACCCCCAGCACCCTCTGTGCCTCCTCCGCCCGGAGCTGCAGCTGCAGCAGAGACCCCGGAGACCCCCGAGCTGGGGGCATGGGAGTCAGAAGACCCCAAATATCCCAGTAGAGACCCCGGAGACCCCCGAGCTGGGGGGGCATGGGAGGTCATAGGGAGAGCACAGGGACCCCAAATATCCCAGCAGAGACCCCGGAGACCCCGAGCTGGGGGGTCACAGGGGGTCAGGGGGTCAGAGGACCCAAATACCCCAGCAGAGACCCCGGAGACCCCCGAGCTGGGGAGGCATGGGGTCAGGAAGTCAAAGGGACACAGGGACCCCAAATACCCCAAATACCCCAAATGTCAGCAGAGACCCCGGAGACCCCCGAGCTGGGGGGACACCGAGGGTCGAGAAGTCAAAGGGGGCACAGGGGTCCAGCAGAGACCCCAGGAGACCCCGAGCTGGAGGGCATGGGGGGTCAGAGGAGTCAGAGACCCCAAATACCCCAAATACCCCAAATATCACAATAGAGACCCCGGAGACCCCGAGCTGGGGGGGACATGGGGAGTCAGAGGAATCAGAGAGACCCCAAATACCCCAAATATCCAGCAGAGACCCCCGGAGACCCCGAGCTGGGGGCATGGGAGGCATGGGTCAGAGAGACCCCAAATATCACCCAAATACCCACAAATACCCCAGCAGAGACCCCCGGAGACCCCCGAGCTGGGGGGGACATGGGGAGTCAGAGAGACCCCAAATATCCCCAAATACCCCAAATACCCAGCAGAGACCCGGAGACCCCGAGCTGGGGGGCATGGGGGAGTCAGGGGGCTACAGGGACCCCAAATATCCCAGCAGAGACCCCAGAGACCCCGAGGCTGGGGGGCATGAGGAGTCAGAGAGGAGTCCAAAGGAACCCCAAATACCTAGCAGAGACCCCGGAGACCCCCGAGCTGGGGGGGCATGGGAGGTCAGGAAGTCACAGGGACCCCAAATATCCCAGCAGGGCCGGAGACCCCGGCTGAGGGGGCATGGAGGTCAGAAGTCACAGGGACCCAAATATCCCAGCAGAGACCCCCGGAGACCCCGAGGCTGGGGGGGCATGGGGGGAGGTTCAGGGAGAGTCAAAGGGGTCACAGAGGTCACAGCAGAGACCCCAGGAGACCCCGAGCTGGGGGAGAATGGGAGGTCAGGAGGTCAGGGGGGTCATGGAAGTCAGGGGGTCTCAGGAGGTCATGGGGAGTCAAAGGGACCCCAAATCCCCTGGGGGGATGAAGGGACTTTGAGAGTCAGGGGTCATAGAGGGGTCACAGGGAGTCATGGGGGGGTCACGGGGGTCACAGGGACTCCAAATCCCTGGGGGGGATGAAGGGATTTTGGGGTCAGGGGGTCCCAGGGGGTCCCAGGGGAGTCCCAGAGGGGTCAGGGGGTCATGGGGGGTCAGGGGGGTCACAGGGACCCCAAATCCCCTAGAGGGGAATGAAGGGACTTTGGGGGTCAGGGGGTCATGGGGGGTCACAGGGGGGTCATGGGGGGTCATGGGGTCACAGGGACCCCAAATCCCCTGGGGAGAGGGAATGAGAGGGACTTTAGGGGGGTCAGGGGTCATAGAGGGGTCACAGGGGGTCAGGGGGTCATGGGGGGTCCCAGGGGGTCATGGGAGTCAGGGGGTCAAAGGGACCCCTAAATCCCCGTGGGAGGTAATGAAGGGACTTTGGGGGGTCAGGGGGTCATAGGGGGTCACAGGGGGGTCATGGGGGGGGTCAGGGGGGTCAAAGGGACCCCAAATCCCCTGGGGGTAATGAAGGGACTTTGGGGGGTCAGGGGGTCCCAGGGGTCCAGGGATGGATGGGGGAACCCACCTGGTCCTGTCGGGGTCCTGGGGGTCTCGGAGGGTCCTGAGGGGCGATGCTGGGGGAGGGGATATGGGGTCAGGGGTCACTCAGGGGGTCACTCAGGGGTCAGGGTCACTCAGGGGTCAGGGAGTCACAGGGGGTCACTCAGGAGTCACTCAGGGTCGGGGGGTCACTGTGGGAGATGGGGGGAGGGGATGGGGGGTCATGGTGGGGGGGGAGGGGCAAGGAGAGGTGACAGAGAGGTCAGGGGGTCCCAAAGGGGGTCTGGGGGTCCCAGAGGGTCTCAGGGTCACACAGAAATCCTGGGGGGTCCCAGGGGGTCTGGGGGGTCCCAGGGGTCACACGGGGGTTCAGGGAGGTCCCAGGGGGTCCCAGGGGGTCTCAGGGGGGTCTCAGGGGTCCCAGAGGGGGGTCCGTGGGGGTCTCAGGGGGTCACACAGAGGTCCCAGTGGGTCCCAGAGGGGTCGGGGGGGTCTCAGGGGGTCCCAGGGGGTCTGGGGGGGTTCCAGGGTCTCAGGGGTCACACAGAGGGTCCTGGGGGGTCCTAGGGAGGGTCTGGGGGGGTCCCAGGGGTCTCAGGGTCGTCACAGGGGTTCCAGGGGTCCCAGGGGGTCTCAGGGGTCACACAGAGGGTCCTGGGAGTCTGAGAGGAGTCCCAGGGGTCTCCAGGAGGGGTCTGGGGGTCACGAGGGGGGTCACAGAGGGGTCCTGGGGGTCTCAGGGGTCACACAGAGGTCAGGGGGTCCCAGGGGGTCCTGGGGGGTCCCAGGGGGTCTCAGGGGGTCCCAGGGGGTCCTGGGGGTCCCAGGGGTCTCAGGGGGTCCCTGGGGGGTCCCAGGGGGTCTGGGGGGTCCCAGGGGTCCCGAGGAAGGGTCGCACAGAGGTCCTGGGGTCTGGGGGGTCTGAGGGGTTCCGAGGGGTCCTGGGGGGGTCCAAGGGGGGTCTGGGGGTCCCAGGGGGTCCCAGGGGTCCCAGGGGGTCTCATAGGGTCCCAGAAGGGTCACACAGAGGTCCTAGGGGGTCTGGGGGGTCTGAGGGGTTCCAGGGGTCCTGAGGGGGTCAAGGGGGGGTCCTGGGGGTCCCGAGGGGGGGTCCCAGGGGTCTCAGGGTCACAAAGGGGTCACACAGGGGTCCTGGGGGGTCCTAGGGGGTCCCAGGGGGTCCCAGGGGTCTCAGGGGTCACACGGGGTCCTGGGAGGGGGTCCTGGGGGAGGTCCCAGGGGGTCCTGGGGGTCTCAGGGGGTCCTGGGGGGTCCCAGGGGTCCCAGAGGGTCCTGGGGGGTCTGGTGGGTCCCAGAGGGGTCTGGAGGGTCCCAGGGGTCCTGGGGGGTTCAGGGGTCCCAGCCCCCCTCACCGTCAGGTCCCGCTGGCGCCGCCGGGTCTGGGCCCGGACTGGGGGGGAGGAGAAAAGGGGGTCAGAGACCCCAAAGCAGCCCCAAACCCTCTGAGACCCTCAAATCAACCCCCAGCCCCCAATAACCCCCAGCCCCAAAATCAACCCTCCAGGACCCCCAACCCCCAATATCCCCAGCCCCCAAATCATCCCCAGGACCCCAACCCCCCAATAACCCCCAGACCCCCAAATCTGCCCCTAACCCCCAAATCAACCCCAGGACCCCAGCCCCCAATAACCCCCAACCCCCAATAACCCCCAAATCTGCCCCTATCCTCAATAACCCCCCAACCCCCAAGTCTACCCCCAACCCCCACTAACCCCCAGGACCCCCAGTGCCCCACACCCCCAATAACCCCCAGCCCCCAAATCCCCCAATAACCCCCAGCCCCCAATAACCCCCAGACCCCCAAATCTGCCCCCTAATAACCCCTAGACCCCCAATAACCCCCAGACCTCCAATAAACCCCCAGACCCCCAAATCTGCTCCCAACCCCCAATAACCCCCAGACCCCCAATAAACCCCCAAGCCCCTCAAAATCTGCTGACCCCCAATAACCCCCAGCCCCCAAATCTGCCCCCAAATCTGCCCCCAACCCCCAATAACCCCCAATTCCCCCAGCCCCCAAATCTGCCCCCAGCCCCCAATAAGCCCCCAAATCCCCCAAATTTGCCCCCATCCCTCAATAACCCCCAACCCCCAAAATCATCCTCAGGACCCCAACCCCCAATAACCCCAGCCCCCAAATCGCCCCCAACCTCAATCCCCAAATCCCCCAAATCTGCCCTCCCAGCCCCCAATAACCCCCAAATCATCCCCCAGGACCCCCAACCCTCCAATAACCCCCCAGACCCCCAAATCTGCCCCAACCCCCAATCAACCCCAGGCACCCCCAATAACCCCAACCCCAATAACCCCAAATTCCCCCAGCCCCCAATAACTCCCCCAGCCCCCAAATCTGCCCTCCCAGTCCCCCAATGACCCCCAAATCATCCCCCCAGGATCCCCCACCCCCAATAACCCCCCAGCCCCCAAATCTGCCCCCCAGACCCCCAATAATCCCCCAAATCACCCCCAGGACCCCCACCCCCAATAACCCCCAGGCCCCCAAAATCTGCCCCCAGCCCCCAAATCTGTCCTAAATCTTCCCCCAGCCCCCAATAACCCCCAGCCCCCAAATCTGCCCCCAGCCCCCAATAACTCCCCCAGCCCCCAAATCTGCCCCCAGCCCCCAATAACTCCCCAGCCCCCCAAATCTGCCCCCAGACCCCCCAACCCCCAAATCAACCCTCAGGACCCCAACACTTCAATAACTCCCCAGCCCCCAAATCCCCCCAAATCTGCCCCCTAGCCCTCCAAAATCTGCCCCCATGGCCCCAATAACCCCCCCAGCCCCCAATAACTCCCCAGGACCCCAGTGCCCTCTCAGTCCCCCAAATCTGCCCCCAACCCCCAAATCCTCAAATCCCCCAAATCTGCCCTCCCAGCCCCCAATAACCCCCAAATCATCCCCAGGACCCCAAATCTGCCCCCAGCCCCCAAATACCCCAATAATCCCCCAGACCCCAAATCTGTCCCTAAATCTTCCCCAGCCCCCAATAACCCCCAGCCCCCAATAACCCCCAGGACCCCAGTGCCCTCTCAGTCCCCCAAATCTGCCCCCAACCCCCAAATCCCCTCAACCCCCCAAATCTGCCCTCCCAGCCCCCAATAACCCCCAAACTCCAATCCCCCAGGACCCCCAAATCTGCCCCCAGCCCCCAAATACCCCAATAATCCCCCAGACCCCAAATCTGCCCCTAAATCATCCCCCAGCCCCCAATAACACCCCAGCCCCCAAATCTGCCCCCCCGACCCCCAATAACCCCCAAATCAACCCTCAGGACCCCCCCAATAACCCCCAGGGCCCCCAAATCTGCCCCCAGGCCCCCAAATACCCCAATAATCCCCCAGCCCCCAATAACCCCCAGTACCAGGGTCTCTGCTCTTGCCCGGGCAGCCATTGGGGGTCCCTGAGGGGCACAGAGGGGTCAAAGGGGGCTCTGAACCCTCCCCGACCTCCAGGGTTTGGGGATCCCTCCAACCCCAGGACCCCCAAATCTCCCTCCAGGGACCCCCCAAATTCCACTTAGGAGCCCCCAAATCCTCCCCAAGGCCCCCAAATCCCCCAGGACCCCCAAATCCCCCAGGACCCCCAAATCCCCCAGGAGCCCCCAAATCCCCCAGGACCTCCCAAACCCCCCAGGGCCCCCAGATCCTCCCCAGGACCCCCAAATCCCCCAGGACCCCCAAAATCCCCCAGGACCCCTGACTCCCTCAGGACCCCCTGGACCCCCCAGCCACCCCAAAATCCCCCCAAATCCCCCAGAAATTCCACTCCAGGACCCCCCAGGACCACCAAATCCTCCCCAGGGATCCCCAAAATCCCCCAGGACCCCTGACTCCCTCCAGGACCCCTGAACCCTCTCCAGCACCCCTAAATCCCTCCAAATCCCCTAAATCCCCCAAATCCTCCCAATCCCCCAAATCCCTCCAAATCCCCCAAATCCCCCAAATCCCCCCAAATCCCCTCAAATCCCCCAAATCCCCCAAATCCCCTCCAAATCCCCCAAATCTCCTCCCAAATCCCCCAGATTCCCTCAGGACCCCCTAAATCCCCCTCAGGGACCTCCTGACTCCCATCAGGACCCCTGGACCCCCCTAAACCCCCAAAATCCCCCAAATTTCCCCGCACGTGCCGCCCCAGCGCCTTTTTGGCCCCGCCCCTTGGTCTCCATGGCAACGGGGACGCGCGGCCACTGATTGGCTGAGTTGCCCTTACGTCACCACCCCGCAAAATGGCGGCACCCATAGAATCACTGGAGGCCGCCATATTAAAGATGGCGGCTCTATAAATACGTACCGGAAGTTCCGCCTCCGCCCACTTCCGGTCCCGGCCTGAGGGGCCCTCAGAACGCGCGCGAAGCCCGAGCCGGTACCGGGGGGGGGAATTTGGGGGAAATTGAGGGGATTTTGGGACCTGGGGGGATTTGGAGGTTTCTGAGGGAAATTGGGAGATCTGAGAGGGTTCTGAGGGGATCTGGGGGCGATCAGGGGTCTGGAGACGATCGAAGGGGTCTAAAGGGGACCTGGGGGGATTTGGGGGTCCTGGGGATTCTGGGAGTCTGAGAGGGTCCCGAGGGATTTGGGGGTGATCGAGGGGGTCTAAAGGGACCTGGGAGGGATTTGAGGGGCCTGAGGGGATTCTGGGGGTCTGAGAGGGTCCCGAGGGGATTTGGGGGTGATCGAGGGGTCTAAAGGAGGACCTCGGGGGGATTTGGGGGTCCCGGGGAGGATTTTGGGGGATCTGGGAGGATTTGGAGGAATTGAGACGATTTTGGGATCTGGGGGGATTCTGGGGAAAATTGGAGGGATTTTAGAGGGGTCTGAGAGGGTCCTGAGGGGATCTGGGAGCGACTGGGGGATCTGGGGGACCTGGGGGAATCTGGGGGGTCTGGGGGATTTGGGGAACTGGGGGATTTGAGGGATCCTGGGGGTCTCTGAGGGGTCTGGGGAGATTTGAGGATCTGGGGGGATCTGAGGGGTTTGGGGGATTTGAAGGGTCTGAGGGGGATTTGAGGGTCTGGGGGTGATTTTGGGTTTTGGGGGATTTGGGAGTCTGGGGAGCCTCTGAGGGATCTGGGGGCATTTGAGGGTCTGGGGGATTTTGGGATTTGGGGGATTTGAAGGTCTGGGGGATTTGGGAGTACTGGGGTCTCTGAGGATCTGGGGGTTGAGGTGTCTGGGGATTTTGGGATTTGGAGGATTTGGGGAAATTGGGGGTTTGGGGGTCTGGGGGATCTGAGGGGTCTGGGGGTCTGAAGGGGGATGGGTGGGATTTGAAGGGTCGGGGATTTTGGGATTTGGGGGATTTGAGGGATCTGTGAGGGTTGAGGGTCTCTGGGGTCTCTCAATGTTGTGTCCCCCAGCCCCCACCATGCTGCCCCTCCCCCTCCTGGCGCTGCTGCTGCTGCTACTGCTGCCCCTCCCCCAGCCCGGCCCTCCCCCGAGGTGACGGTGACACGGCCACGGGGGTGGCCCTGACCCGTGAGTGACACCCCTGAGACCCCCTGAGACCCCCTGAAACCCCCAAAAACCCTGAACCCCAACCCCCTGAGCCCTCAAACCCCCCAAATCCCCCAAATCCCCCCAAACCCCCCGAGGTGACGGTGACACGGCCACGGGGGTGGCCCTGACCCGTGAGTGACACCCCTGAGACCCCCTGAGCCTCCCCAAAATCCCCTGAGACCCCTGAGACCCCCCAAAAACCCTGAACCCCCAGCCCCCTGAGCCCCCAAACCCCCGAAATCCCCCAAATCCTCCTCCCGAGGTGACGGTGACACGGCCACGAGGGTGGCCCTGACCCGTGAGTGACACCCCTGAGACCCCCCAAATCCCTGAGACCCCTGAACCCCCAAAACCCCTGAGACCCCCTGAACCCCCAAATCAACCCTGAACCCCCTGAGACCCCCAAAATCCCCCCAAATCCTCCCTCCCCCGAGGTGACGGTGACACGGCCACGGGGGTGGCCCTGACCCGTGAGTGACACCCCAAAAACACCCTGGGACCCCCAAATCCATCCTGAGCCCCCAAAATCCCTGAACCCCCAAACCCACCCAAACCCCCAAATCCCCCCAAATCCTCCCCTCCCCGAGGTGACGGTGACACGGCCACGGGGGTGGCCCTGACCGTGAGTGACACCCCTGAGACCCCCACAAACCCTGATACCCCCCAAAACCCCTGAGACCCCCTGAGACCCCAAATCCATCCTGAGACCCCAAAACCCCCAAATCCCCCAAATCTACCCCTCGCCCCCGAGGTGACGGTGACACGGCCACGGGTGGCCCTGACCCGGGAGTGACACCCCTGAGACCCCCAAAATCCCTGAGACCCCCAAAACCCTGAGACCCCCTGAGACCCCAACCCCCAAAATCCCCCAAATCCACCCCAAATCCTCCCCTCCCCCGAGGTGACGGTGACACAGCCACGGGGGTGGCCCTGACCCGGGAGTAGACACCCCTGAGACCCCCTGAGACCCCCCTGAACCCCAAATCCATCCTGAGACCCCCCAAATCCCCCAAATCCCCCTCCCCCGAGGTGACGGTGACACGGCCACGGGGGTGGCCTGACCGGGAGTGACACCCCTGAGACCCCCCAAAATCCCTGAGACCCCCTGAACCCCCAAATCCATCCTGAAACCCCCTCAAATCCCCCCAAATCCCCCAAATCCTCCTCCCCGAGGTGACGGTGACACGGCCACGGGGTGGCCCTGACCCGTGAGTGACACCCCTGAGACCCCCTGAACCCCCAAAACCCCTGAGCCCCCAAATCCACCCCTGAGCCCCCTGAGCCCCCAAACCCCCCAAATCCCCCAAATCCCCCTCCCCCGAGGTGACGGTGACACGGCCACGGGGTGGCCCTGACCCGTGAGTGACACCCCTGAGACCCCCTGAGACCCCCTGAACCCCCCAAAAACCCTGAACCCCCTAACCCCTCTGAGCCCCAAACCCCCAAATCCCCCAAATCCCCCTCCCCGAGGTGACGGTGACACTGGCCACGGGGGTGGCCTGACCCGGGAGTGACACCCCTGAGACCCCCCAAAATCCTGAGACCCCCTAAATCCCCAACCCCCTAGAGCCCCTGAGATCCCAAACCCCCAAATCCCCCTCCCCCGAGGTGACGGTGACACGGCCACGGGGTGGCTCCTGACCCGTGAGTGGCACCCCCTGAGACCCCCCAAAACCCCTGAGACCCCCCAAAATCCTGAGACCCCCTGAACCCCCAAATCCATCCTGAGACCCCAAACCCCCCCAAAGCCCCCAAAATCCCCCCAAATCCTCCCCTCCCCTCGAGGTGACGGTGACACAGCCACGGGGTGGCCCTGACCCGGGAGTGACACCCCAAAAACACCCTGAGACCCCAAACAACACCCTGAGACCCCCCAAAACACCCCTGAGACCCCCTAAACTTCCCCCAAACCCCCAAACCTCCCCCCCAGGACCCCTTTTGTCCCCCACAATCCCCCCCAGGACCCTTTTACCCCCAAATCCCCCAGGACCCTCTTTGCCCCCTCAAATCCCCCCAGGACCCCTTTAACCCCCCAAATCCCCCCAGGACCCTTTTGTCCCTCAAATCCCCCCAGGACCCCTTTGTCCCCTCAAATCCCCCAGGACCCCTTTACCCCTCAAATCCCCAGGACCCTTTTGCCCCAAATCCCCCAGGACCCCTTTTGTCCCTTCAAATCCCCCAGGACCCCTTTGTCCCCTCAAATCCCCCAGGACCCCTTTACCCCTAAATCCCCCAGGACCCTTTTTCCCCTCAAATCCCCCAGGACCCTTTTGCCCCTCAAATCCCCCAGGACCCCCTTTTACCCCCTCAAATCCCCCAGGACCCCTTTGTCCCTCAAATCCCCCCAGGACCCTTTTGTCCCCCAAATCCCCCCAGGACCCCTTTGTCCCCTCAAATCCCCCAGGACCCCTTTTACCCCTCAAATCCCCCAGGACCCCTTTGTCCCCCTAAAGCCTGCCCTGAACCCCAGCCCCCAGCCCCCAGTTTCCCCCAAGCCCTTCAGACTCCCCTAAACCCCTCACCCCCGAACCCCTCAAATCTCCCCAGGACCCCTTTTATCCTCAAATCCCCCAGGATCCCTTTTGTCCCCTCAAATCCCCCAGGACCCCTTTTGCCCCCTCAAAGACCCCTGTGCCCCCAGAGGCTCCGTTCTACGACCCTCGAGGCCGTTCCGCTTCCTCGACGGCTCCAACACCATCGACTTCTCCTGGGTCAACGACGACTACTGCGACTGTGGGGACGGCTCTGCTGAGCCTGGTGAGACCCCGGACTCCCAGGGACCCCAAAACCTCCTGGGACCCCAGAAACCCCTCAAAACCCCAAACCCCCTGGGATCCCCAAAACTCCCCCGACACCCCAAACCCACTGAGATCCTCAGAGACTCCAAAGGGACTGTGGGGACGGCTCTGACGAGCCTGGGGAGACCCCTGACCCCTGGGACCCCCCAAACCCACTGGGACCCCCAGAACACCCTGGGACCCCCAAACCCCCAGGGACCCCCAGAAACCCCCCAAAACCCCAAACCCACCAGGAATGCCAGAGACCCCCACACCCCAAACCCACTGAGATCTCCAGAGACCCCAAAAGGGACTGTGGGGACGGCTCTGACGAGCCTGGGAGACCCCGACCTCTGGACCCCCCAAACACCCAGGACCCCCAAACCCTCTGGGACCCCAGAACCCCCCAAAATCCCAAACCCCTGGGATCCCCAAAACCCACTGGGACCCCAGAAACCCCCGACACCCCAAACCCACTGAGATCCTCAGAGACCCCAAAAGGGACTGTGGGGACGGCTCTGACGAGCCTGGGGAGACCCCCAGACCCCTGGGACCCCCAAACCCACTGGGACCCCCAACCCCCTCCCCAAAACCCCAAACCCTGGGACCCCCAAACTCCCCCAAAACCCCAAACCCACTGAGATCCTCAGAGACCCCCAAACACCCCAAAAGGGACTGTGGGGACGGCTCTGACGAGCCTGGGGAGACCCCCGACCCCTGGGACCCCTCCAAACCCTCTGGGACCCCAGAAACCCCCTGGGGTCACTGAGGGTGTTTGACCCTCTTTCCCCCCAGGCACCCCCAAAACCCCCCTCAGGGACCCCAAAACCCCCCAGGGACCCCCAAAATCTCCAAAATCCTCCCCATGACAGCCCAAAACCTCCAAAATCCCCCAGGACCTTCCTGCCTCCCAAATTTTGGGATAGGGGTCTCCAAGCCCCTGGGGTCGTTAGGGTGTTTGACCCCTGCTCCCCAGGGACCCCAAAATCCCTCAGGGACCCCAAAACCCCGAGGATCCCCAAAACCTCCCCCAAAGCCCCTCAGGGACCCCAAAAGCTCTAAAATCCCCCTAGGGACCCACAATTCCTCCCCAGGGACCTTCCTGCCCCCCCAAATTTTAGGGCAGGGGTCCCCAAACCGCCCGGGGTGTGAGGGGTGTTTGACCCTCAGATCCCCCAGGGCCTCCAAAACCCCCAGGGACCCCCAAAACCTCCCCTAAAGCCCCTCAGGGACCCCGAAACCTCCAAAATCTCCCCCAGGGACCTTCCTACCCCCAGAATTTTGAGGGGGTCCTCAATCTGTCCCCAAGCCCCCTGGGGGTCGTTGAGGGTGTTTGACCCCCTGCCCCCTCCAGGGACCCCCAAACCCCCTCGGGGACCCCCAAAAACTCCCCAGGGACCCCAAAATCCTCCCCGAGGGACCCCAAAACCTCCAAAATCTCCCCCCAGGGACCTTCCTGGCCCCCAAATTTTTGGGATAGGGGTCCCCAAACCCCCCTGGGGGTCGTTGAGGGGTGTTTGACCCCTGCCCCCAGGGACCCCAAAAACTCCCCTAGGAATCCCCAAAACCTCCCTCCAAAGCCCCTCAGGGACCCCAAAACCTCCAAAATGCCCCCCAGGGACCCAAAATCTCCCACCAGGGACCTTCCTACCCCCCCAAATTTTGGGGGGGGGGTCCCCAATCTGTCCCCAAGCCCCCCTGGGGGTCGTTGAGGGGTGTTTGACTCCCCTGCCACCCTCAGGGACCCCCAAAACCTCCAAATTCCTTCCCCCAGGGACCCCAAAATCCTTCCCGAGGGACCCCGAAACCTCCAAAATCTCCCCCAGGGACCTTCCCTACCCCTCCAAATTTTGGGAGGGGGTCCCCAATCTGTCCCCAAACCCCCTGGGGGTCGATTGAGGGGTAGCTTGACACCCCTGCCCCCTCAGGGACCCCAAAACCCTCCAGGGACCCCCAAAACCTCCAAATTCCTTCCCCAGGGACCCCAAAATCCTCCCCGAGGGACCCCGAAACCTCAAAATCTCCCCCAGGGACCTTCCTGCCCCCCAGAATTTTGGGGGAGGGGGTCCCCAATCTGTTCCCTAGCCCTCTGGGGGTCGCTTGAGGGGTGTTTGACCCCCTGACCTCCCAGGGACCCCCGCCTGCCCCAACGGGCGCTTCCACTGCCCCAACGCTGGGCACCGACCTCGCACCATCCCGCTGCCCACGCCAATGACGGAGTCTGTGGTGGGTCTGGGAGGCTTAGGGGCTTTGGGAGGCTCTGGGGGGTCTGGGGGGTCATTTGGGGGTCTGGGGGTCACTGGGGGGGTCTGGGGGTCGTTGGGACCCCCAGAGGGACGGGAAGGTCCCCGGGGGCTTGGAGGGAGGAATTGGGGTGTCTGTGGTGGGTCTGAGGGGGCTTGGGGGGGTCTGGGGTCACTGGGGGTCATTGGGGGTCGTTGGGGGTCTGGGGTCACTGGAGGGGTCTGGGGGTCACTGGGGGTCAGGAGATCGTTGGGACCTCCCCAGAGGGGATGGGAAGGTCCCCAGGGGAGGTTTGGGGAGCCCCGAGAGATTTGGGGGGGGTTGGGGAGTTTTTGGGTCTCTGGGGGGCTCTGGGGGTCTGGAGGTCATTGAGGTCGTTGGGGGTCTGAGGGGTCATTGGGGGTCTGGGGGTCATTGGGGGTCAGGGGTCGTTGGGACCCTCCCAGAGGGGACGGGAAGGTCCCCAGGGGGCTTGAAGGGAGAAATTGGGGTGTCTGTGGTGGGTCTGGGGCGGTCCTGGGGGCTCTGGGGAGGGGCTTTGGGGGGCTCTGGGGGTCTGGGGCTCGTTAGGGGGAGGTTTGGGGGTCGTTGAGGGTCTGGGGTTTTTGGGAGGGTCTGGGGGTCGTTGGGACTCCCCAGAGGGACGGGAAGGTTCCCGGGGGGCTTGGAGGGAGAAATCGGGGTGTCTGTGAGTGGGTCTGGGGGTGGTTTGGGGGCTCTGGTTGGGTCTGGGGTCGTTGGGGGTCTGGGGGTGCATTTGGTGGGTCTGGGGGTCGTTGAGGGTCGCTCAGGAGATTGGGACCCCCCAGAGGGGATGGGAAGGTCCCCAGGGGGAGGTTTGGGGAGCACTGAGAGGCTTGAGGGGGTTTGAGGAGTTTTGGGGTCCTGGAGGGATCTGGGGGTCCCTGAGGGGTCTGTGAGTCTTGGGGGGTCTGAGGTCACTGGGAGGTCTGAGGTGTCTTTGGGGGTCTGGGGGTCGTTGGGACCCCCAGAGGGGATGCGGAAGGTCCCCAGGGGAGGTTTGGGGAGCCCACGAGAGGATTCGGGGGAGAGGCTGGGGAGTTTTTGGGGTGTCTGGGGGGCTCTGGGGGGTCTGGGAGTCACTGGGGGTCATTGGGGGTCGTTGGGGGGTCTGGGGGTCATTGGGGGTCTGGGGGTCATTGGGGGTCTGGGGGAGTTGGGATCCCCCAGAGGGGACGGGAAGGTCCCCAGGGGAGGTTTGGGAGCCCTGAGAGGCTTCAGAGGGGTTTTGGGGAGTTTTTGGGGGTCTGGGGGTTTTGGGGGGGCTCTGGGTGGGTCTGGGGTCGTTGGAGGGGTGGGGTCAATGGAGTTGGGGGTTGCTGAGAGGGTCTGGGGCTCCAGGGGGTCAGGATTGGGACCCCCAGAGGACTGGGAAGGTCCCCAGGGGGACTTGGGAGGAGATTTGGGGGAGTCCTGGAGAGGCTTGGGGGAAGTTGGGGGTCCTGAGGGGTTCTTGGGGGCTCTGGGGGGGCTCTGGAGGGTCTGGGGGTCATTTGGGGTCTGGGGTCACTGGGGGTCTGGGGGTCGCTGGGGACCCCCAGAGGCAGGACGGGAAGGTCCCCAGGGGAGGTTTGGGAGCCCTGAGAGGCTTGCAGGGGGTTTCCGGGGAGTTTCTGGGGTGTCTGGGGGGCTCTGGGGGCTCTGGGGCCTGGGGTCATTGGGGTCGTTGGGGGTCTGGGGGGTCACTGGGGTCTGGGGTTGTTGGGGTCAGGGGGTCATTGGGGGTCAGGGGGTCTGCTGGGACCCCTCTAGAGGGATGGGAAGGTCCCCAGGAGGAGGTTTGGGGGTCCCTGTGGGTTTTGGGGGTCCCTGGGGGTTTTGGGGTCCCTGGGGGTTTGGGGGTTCCCTGTGGGTTTTGGGGTCCCTGGGGGTTTTTGGGGGTTTTGGGGAATTTGGGGTCCCTGGGGTTTTGGGGTCCCTGGGGTTTTGGGGTTGCCTGGGGGTTTTGGGGTCCTGGGGGCTTTGGGGTTGCCTGGGGGTTTTGGGGGTTTTTGGGGGTTTGGGGTCCCTGCGGGTTTTGGGGTCCCTGGGGGTTTTGGGGCTTGGGGGTTTGGGGTCCCCTGGGGTTTTGGGGTTGCCTGGGGGTTTTGGGGTTGCCTGGGGGTTTTGGGGGTTTTTGGGGGTTTGGGGGTCCCTGGGTGGGTTTTGGGGTCCCTGGGGGTTTTGGGGGTTTTGGGGGCTTGGGGTCCTCGGGGTTTTGGGGTTGCCTGGGGGTTTTGGGGTCCCTGGGGGTTTTGGGGTCCCTGGGGGTTTTGGGGTCCCTGGGGGGTGGGGCTTTGGGGTCCCTGGGGGGTCTTGGGGTCCCTGGGGGAGTTTTGGGGGTCCCTGGGGGAGTTTTGGGGGTCCCTGGGGTTTTGGGGTCCCTTGGGGGCTTTGGGGTTCCTGGGGGTTTTGGGGGTCCCTGGGGGATTTTTTGGGGGAATTTGGGGGTCCCTGGGGTTTGGGGGAATTTGGGTGGTCCCTGGGTGGTTTTGGGGTCCCTGGGGGATTTGGGGGAATTTGGGGGTCCCTGGGGGTGGTTGGGTCCCCCAGGTCTTGAGCTCCCCCGCCTGCCCCCCAGATTGCTGCGATGGCACCGACGCAGTGGGACAGGGCCGGCTGTGAGAACACCTGCAGGTGAACTGGGGAACTGGCACTGGGAGTGGACGGGCAATGGGAGGGATTGGGGGCACTGGAGGGACTGGGAGGATTGGGGGCACTGGGAGGGATTGGGGCACTGGGAGGCACTGGGAGGGGATTGGGGGTTGCTGGGAGAGATTGGGGGGCACTGGGAGTAACTGGGACTGACTGGTACAGACTGGGGATAATTGGGACTGACTGGGGGTGACTGGGATGGACTGGGGGTGACTGGGAAAGACTGGGGGTAACTGGGACTGACTGGGGGTAACTGGTACAGGCTGGGAATGACTGGGATGGACTGGGGGTGACTGGGACTGACTGGGGATAAGTGGGGTGACTGGGGTAACTGGCAATCGGACTGGGGATGGACTGGGATGGACTGGGGGTGTCTGAGGGGGTGTCCCTGATATTTTGGGGTGCCCCCCCTGATATTTTGGGGTGTCCCCAGGGAGTGTGGCCGGCGGGAGCTGGGGAGGGACTGGGGTTGATTGGGGATAGCTGGGGGTGACTGGTACAGACTGGGGGTAACTGGTACAGACTGGGGATGGACTGGGATGCACTGGGGGGCACTGGGGGTGTCTCTGGGTGCTCCCCCTGATTTTGGGGTGTCCCCAGGGAGCGGGGCTGACTGGAGCTGGGGAGGGACTGGGATTGATTGGGGGTGACTGGGATGGACTGGGGGTAACTGGTACAGACTGGGGGTCACTGGTACAGACTGGGGGTCACTGGTACAGACTAGGGGTCACTGGTACAGACTGGGATGCACTGGGGGTGTCTCTGGGTGCTCCCCCTGTATTTTGGGGTCCCCCCAGGGAGCGAGGCCGGCGGGAGCTGGGGAGGGACTGGGACTGACTGGGGATAACTGGGGATAACTGGAGGTGACTGGGGGTAACTGCTACAGACTGGGGGTGACTGGGATGGACTGGGGGTGTCTCTGGGTGCCCCCCCTGATATTTTGGGGTGTCCCCAGGGAGCGGGGCCGGCGGGAGCTGGGGAGGGACTGGGATTGATTGGGGTTGATTGGGGATAACTGGGGTTGATTGGAGGTGACTGGGGGACTGGGTGGCACTGGGGTGTCCCTGATACTCTGGGGTGCCCCCTGATATTTTGGGGTGCCCCCAGGGAGCGAGGCCGGCGGGAGCTGGGGAGGGACTGGGATGGACTGGGGGTGACTGAGATTGATGGGAGGTGACTGGGACTGACTGGTGATAACTGGTACAGACTGGGGATGCACGGGGGGACACTGGGGGTGTCTCTGGGTGCCCCCCCTATATTTTGGGGTGCCCTCCCTGATTTTGGGGTGCCCCCAGGGAGCGTGGCCGGCGGGAGCTGGGGAGGGACTGGGATTGATTGGGGATAACTGGAGGTGACTGGTGGTAACTGGTACAGACTGGGGGTGTCTGAGGGGGGTGTCCCTGATTTTTGGGGTGCCCCCCCTGATATTTTGGGGTGTCCCTGATATTTTGGGGTGCCCCCAGGGAGCGGGGCCGGCGGGAGCTGGGGAGGGACTGGGATTGATTGGGGATAACTGGGGGTGACTGGGACTGACTGGAGGTCACTGGTACAGACTGGGGGTGTCTCTGGGTGCTCCCCCTGATATTTTGGGGTGTCCCTGATATTTTGGGGTGTCTCAGGGAGCGGGGCCGGCGGGAGCTGGGGAGGGACTGGGATTGACTGGAGGTGACTGATACAGACTGGGGGTGACTGGTACAGACTGGGGTGACTGGGATGCACTGGGGGTGTCTCTGGGTGCCCCCCCTGATATTTTGGGGTGTCCCTGATATTTTGGGGTGCCCCCCGTGATTTTGGGGTGTCCCCAGGGAGCGTGGCCGGCGGGAGCGCGAGGCCAGGCAGCGTTTGGCCGCCCTGGCGCGCGAGGGCTTCGCCCTCCGGCAGAGGCTGATCCAGGAAGCGGCCGAGGGGAGACGGGACAAGCAGGTGGGGAATTTGGGGGGTCCCTTGGGGGTTTGGGGGTCTCAGAGGGGTTTGGGGGGTCTGAGGGGGTCCCTGAGTGATCTTGGAGGGGTTTTGGGGGATTTTGGGGGTCCCCTGGGGGGATACTGAGGGTTCCAGGGGGTCCATCCAGGAGGCGGCTGAGGGGAAACGGGACAAGCAGGTGGGGAATTTGGGGGGTCCCAGAGGAGTCTGGGGGTCTGGGGGTCCCAGAGGGCTTTGGGAGAGTCCTGAGGGGTTTTGGAGGTGTTTGGGAGGATTTTGGGGTCCCCTGGGGGAATATTGGGGGTCCATCCAGGAGGCGGCCAAGGGGAAACGGGACAAGCAGGTGGGGAATTTGGGGGATCCCTCAGGGGTCTGGGGTCCCTCAGGGGTCTGGGGGTCCCTGAGGGGGTTTGGGAGAGTCCTGGAGGGGCTTTGGGGGTGTTTGGGGATTTTGGGGTCCCAGGGGTACATCCAGGAGGCGGCCGAGGGGAAACGGGACAAGCAGGTGGGGAATTTGGGGTCCTGAGGGTCTGGGGTCCCTGAGGGGGTCTGGGGGTCCTGAGGGGTTTGGGGAGTCCCTGAGGGGTTGGGGGCTTGGGGGATTTTGGGGTCCCCTGGGGGATGTGGGGTTTGTCCAGGAGGCGGCCGAGGGAAACAGGACAAGCAGGTGGGGAATTTGGGGGTCTGGGGGGTCCCTGAGGGGTTTGGGGGTCTGGGGGTCCTAGAGGGGTTTGGGAGAGTCCTGGAGAGCTTGGGGGATTTTGGGGGATTTTGGGGTTCCCAGGGGTCCGTCCAGGAGGCGGCCGAGGGGAAACGGGACAAGCAGGTGGGGAATTTGGGGATCCTCAGGGGTCTGGGGGTCCCTGAGGGGTTTGGGGGTCTGGGGGTCCCAGAGGGGTTTGGGGAGAGTCCTGGAGGAGTTTGGGGGATTTTGGGGGTCCCCAGGGGTCCGCGCCAGGAGGCGGCCGAGGGAAGCAGGACAAGCAGGTGGGGAATGTGGGGGATCCCTCAGGGGTCTGGGGGTCCCTCAGGGGTCTGGGGGTCCCTGAGGGGTTTGGGAGAGTCCTGGGGGCTTTGGGGTGTTTGGGGGATTTTGGGGGTCCCCAGGGGTACATCCAGGAGGCGGCCGAGGGAAACGGGACAAGCAGGTGGGGAATTTGGGGGGTCCATGAGGGTCTGGGGGTCCCTGAGGGTCGGGGGTCCCTGAGGGGTTTGGGGGAGTCCCTGAGGGGGTTGGGGGGTTTGGGAGATTTTGGGGTCCCCTGGGGGATATTGGGGTTCGTCCAGGAGGCGGCCGAGGGGAACGGGACAAGCAGGTGGGGAATTTGGGGGTCCTCGGGGGTTTGGGAGAGTCCTGGAGGGGTTTGGGGGATTTTGGGGTCCCTGGGTGATTTGGGGGGCTCTGGGGGTTAATTAGGATGGTAATTTTGGGTGTGTGCCCCAGGCCCGGCTGGGGGCTGCAGGAATCCCAAAAGGAGCTGGAGCAGCGCGTGGGTCCCTCCGGGCTGGGGGCTCTGGGGTCCCTGGGTGATTTGGGGGCTCTGGGGGTCTGTGGGTTAATTTTGGGGTCTGTGGGTTAATTTTGGGGTGTGTGCCCCCCAGGCCCGGCTGGGGGGGCTGCAGGAATCCCAAAAAGAGCTGGAGCAGCGCGTGGGGTCCCTCCGGGCTGGGGGGGCTCTGGGGGGTCCCTGGGTGATTTGGGGGCTCTGGGGGTCTGTGGGTTAATTTTGGGGTCTGTGGGTTAATTTTGGGTGTGTGCCCCCAGGCCCGGCTGGGGGCTGCAGGAATCCCAAAGGAGCTGGAGCAGCGTAGGGGTCCCTCCGGGCTGGGGGCTCTGGGTGATTTGGGGGTCCCTGGGTGATTTGGGTGGTCCCTGGGTGATATGGGGGGCTCTGGGGGTCCCTGGGTGATCGGGGGTCCATAGATTAATTTTGAGGGTCTGTGCCCCCCAGGCCCGGCTGGGTGCTGCAGGAATCCCAAAAGGAGCTGGAGCAGCGCGTGGGGTCCCTCCGGGCTGGGAGTGATTTGGGGGGTCTCTGGGTGATCTGGGGGGCTCTGAGTGATTTGGGGGGTCTGTGGGTTAATTCTGGGGTGTGTGCCCCCAGGCCCGGCTGGGGGCTGCAGGAATCCGTCAGGAGCTGGAGCAGCGCGTGGGGTCCCTCCGGGCGGCCAAGGAGGCGGCGGAAGGGCCCGAACGGGCGGCCAAGGCCGAGCACCGCAGGAAATGGGGAGTAAGGGGATTTTGGGGGTCTGGGGGCATGGGGGGACTTTGGGGGGCTGGGGGCTTGGGGGCTTAGGGGAGCCTGAGGGATTGGGGGTCTAGGGGTTTTGGGGTCTGGGGCGGGGTTGGGGGTTCCAAGGGGGATCTGAATGGGTGGTGAGGGGGAGCATTGCAGGAAATGGGGGGCAAGGGGGGAATTTTGGGAGGGCCTGGGGGGCTTAGGGGGCTTTGGGGGCTCGGGGGTTTGGGGGCTTGGGGGAATCTGGGGGAGCTTGGGGGGTCTGGGGGAATTTGGGATCTGGGGGAATTTGGGGTCTGGGGGGAATTTGAGATCTGGGGGTCCCGGGGATCTGAATGGGTGGGGAGGGGGAGCATCACAGGAAATGGGGGGGCTTTGGGGGATTTTGGGGCTTTGGGGGTCTGGGGGGACTTGAGGGATCTGGGGGCTTTGGGGAGCCTGGAGGATTGGGGATTTGGATGGGAGAATTTGGGATCTGGGGGGTCCTCGGGGATCTGAATGGGTGGGGAGGGGAGCATCCCAGAAATGGGGGTGGGGAGATTTTGGGGGCCTGAGGGGCTTTGGGGGTCTGGGGGTCTTGGGGAGCCTGGAGGGATTGGGGATTTGGGGGGAATTTGGGGTCTGGGGGAATTTGGGATTTGGGGGAATTTGGGATCTGGGGGGTCCCGGGGATCTGAATGGGTGGGGAGGAGCATCACAGGAATTGGGGGGGCAAGGGGGGATTTTGGGAGGCCTGGGGGGCTTTGGGGGGGTCTGGGGGCTTGGGGGATCTGGGGGGCTTTGGGGAGTCTTGAGGTACAGGGAGGTTTTGGGGTCTGGGGGGGTTTTGGGGTTCCTGAGGGGGGGAATCTGAATGGGTGGTGAGGGGGGAGCCCCCCAGGTTTTGGGGTCTGGGTGGGTTTTTTTGGGGGGTCTGGGTGGATTTTTTTGGGGTCTGGGTGTGATTCTGGGGGTCCCCAGACAGCTGTGGGTGTGCCAGGGGTCCCCTCATGCCCTAGGGTGTCCCTGAGCCCCCAGACTCAGGATGCACCCCCAAGTGAGGTTTGGGGTCCCGTGAGGTGCCAATCATTGGGGTTTTTGGGGTCTGGGTGGATTTTTGGGGTCTGGGTGGATTTTTGGGGGGTCTGGGTGTGTTCTGGGGGTCCCCAGACAGGTGTGGGTGTGCCAGGGGGTCCCTCATCCCCTAGGGGTGTCCCTGAGCCCCCCCAAATTCAGATTCCCCAAGTGAGGTTTGGGGGTCCCCGTAGGTGCCAATCGTTGGGTTTTTTTGGTGTTAGGGTGGGTTTTTTGGGGTCTGGGTGGATTTTTGGGGGTCTGGGTGGATTTTGGGGGTCCCCAGACAGCTGTGGGTGTGCCAGGGGGTCCCCTGTGTTTGGGGGGTGTCCCTGGGCCCCCCCAGACCGGGCTGTGTCCCCCTAATTGATGGTTTTGGGGGTCCCCATAGGTGCCAATCATTGGGGTTTTTGGGGGTCTGGGTGGATTTTTTGGGGTCTGGGTGGATTTTTGGGGGGTCTGGGTGGATTTTGGGGGTCCCCAGACAGCTGTGGGTGTGCCAGGGGGTGTCCTGTGTTTGGGGGGTGTCCCTGGGCCCCCCCAAATTCGGAGTCCCCCCTCTTGGTGGGTTTGGGGGTCCCCCAAACCCGGGGTCCCCGTAGGTGCCAATCTTTGGGGTTTTTGGGGTCTGGGTGGATTTTGGGGGTCTGGGTGTATTTTGGGGTCCCCAGACAGCTGTGGGTGTGCCAGGGGGTCCCCTGTGTTTGGGGGGTGTCCCTGAGCCCCCCCAGACCGGGCTGTGCCCCCCCCCAGGAGAGGTTTGGGGGTCCCCATAGGTGCCAATCATTGGGGTTTTTTTGGGGTCTGGGTGGATTTTTGGGGGGTCTGGGTGTATTTTGGGGGTCCCCAGACAGCTGTGGGTGTGCCAGGGGGTCCCCTGTGTTTGGGGGGTGTCCCTGAGCCCCCCCAAATTCAAGAGTCACCCCCCCCAAGTGAGGTTTGGGGATCCCCATAGGTGCCAATCATTGGGGTTTTTTGGGGTCTGGGTGGGTTTTTTTGGGGTCTGGGTGGATTTTTGGGGGGTCTGGGTGGATTTTTGGGGGGTCTGGGTGGATTTTGGGGGTCCCCAGACAGCTGTGGGTGTGCCAGGGGTCCCTCATCCCC
>NW_026087568.1:0-48708 GCF_022539395.1 Myiozetetes cayanensis
CAGTGACATCACTGGGGACCAGTGACATCACAAGGGGCTGGTTAAAACAAGAGGATAGTTGTGATGTCACAAGGACATCAGTGACATCAAAGGGGTCTGGTGACATCACAGGGACATGGGTGACATCACTGAAGACCAGTGACATCCCAGGTGACTGGTGAAAACAAAAGAACAGCCATGATGTCATTGGGAAATCGTTGAAATCATGGGGACATGGTGTCACCTCTGGGGACAATGGTGACATCACAGGGACAGCAGTGACATCATTGGGGACCAGTGAAATCACAGGGTACTGGTGACAACAATGGGACAGCCGTGATGTCTCAGGGGACATCGCTGACTTAACAACAATGCTGGTGACACCACAGGGGACAGTGGTGCCATCACAGGGATGTTGATGACATCACTGGGACCAGAGGCCTCACAGGGGAGTGTTGAAAACAAAGGGACAACCTTGATGTCACAGGGACATCGGTGACTTTACAGGGACAGCATTGGCATTACAAAGACACCAGTGACTTGATCAGGGACATTGCTGGCATCACAGGGACAGTGGAGATGTCACAGGGACAGCAGTGACATGACTGGGGACCAGTGACATCACAGGGGACTGGTGACAATGAAAGGATAGTTATGATGTCACGGAGAAATCAGTGACCTCAAATAGGACATTGGTGACTTTACAAGGACAGGGGTGAAATTACAGAGACAACAATGACATCATTGAGGATATTGGTGACATCACGGGAAAGTGGTGACATCACTGGGGACCAGTGACATCACAGGGGACTGGTGACAACAAAGGCAAAGTAGTGAAGTCACATGGACATGGGTGTCATCAAAGGGAACATCAGTGACTTCACAAGGACAAGGATGAGATGACAGAAACACCAGTGAGATCATCAGAGACATTGTTGACATCACAGGGGACAGCAACAACATCAGGGGCACATGAGTGATATAATTGGGGTCAGTGACATCACAGGGGACTGGTCACAAGAGAGGGACAGCCATGATGTCACAGGGACCTCGGTAAAATCACAGGGGTCTGGTGACATCATGGGGACATTGGTGACATCCCAGGGACATGATGCCACCCCTGGGCACAGTGGTGGAATCATAGGGACAGCAGTGACATCACTGGGGACCACTGAGGTCACAGGGGACAGGTGACAACAAAGGGACAGCAGTGATGTCACAGGGACATCGATGACATCACATGGAACGTAGGTGACTTCACAAGTACAGGGGTGATATCACATTGACACCAGTGACATCATCAGGGTCATTGTTGACATCATAGGGGACACTGGTGACATCACAGGGGACTGGTGACATCACAAATAACTGGTGACATTACAGGGACATTGGACAAGTTACAGGGACAAGGTGCCAGCGCTGACATCCGTGGTAGCATAAGAGGGACCGCAGTGATATCATTGGGGACCAGTGACATCACAGGGGACTAATGAGAACAAAGCCTAAACTCTGTTATCACAGGGACATCGGTGACTTCACAAGGACAAGGGTGACATCGCAGAGACACCATTTACATCATCTGGGACATTGTTGACATCACAGGAGACACTGGGGACATCACAGGGAAATGGGTGACATCACTGGGGACAAGTGACATCACAGGAGTCTGTCAAAAACAAAGGGACAGCCGTGATGTCACAGGGACATCACTGGCATCAGTGACATGATGGGGCCATGGTGCCACAGCTTGGCACAGTGGGGACATCACAGAGACAGCAGGACATCATTGGGGACATTGTTGACATCACAAGGGACAGCGATGACACCACAGATACACCAGTGACATTAACAGGGACATCTGTGACATCACAGGGATCATTGGTGACTTTGCAAGGCCAGGGTGATATCACAGAGACACGAGTGACATCAGAGGCATGAGTGACATCACAAGGGCAGTGGTGCCATCACAGATACATTGGTGACATCATTGGGGACCACTGATATCACAGGGGACTGGTGACAACAAATGACGACCGTGATGTCACAGAGAGATAGCTGACATCACAGGGGACATTGGTGGCTTCTCAAGTACAGGGGTGATATCATAGAGACATCAGTGACATCGTCGGCGACATTGGTGGCTTCACAATGCCAGTGGTGACATCACAAGAGACACCAGTGACATCATTTGGGACCAGTGACATCACATGGGACTGTTGAGAATAAAGGGAAAACCCTGATGTCACAGGGATATCGGTTTCTTCACAAGGACAGGGTTGACATCATAGAGACACCAGTGAAATACTCGGGGACATTGCTGACGTCACAGGGGACAGAGGTTACATCCTTGGGGAACAGTGACTTCACAACAAAGGGACAGCAGTGATGTCACAGGCACATCGGTGACATCACGGGGACCTGGTGTCACCACTGGGGATAGTGGTGACATCACAGAGACAGCAGTGACATCATTGGGGACATTGTTGACATAACACGGGACAGTGATGACACTACAGAGTCACCGACATCAGTGGCGACATCTGTGACATGATAGGGGACATCGGTGACATCAGAAGGCCAGGTGTGACATCACAGAGACACCAGTGACATTATCAGTGACACTGGTGGCATCGCAGGGGATAGTGGTGACATCACAGGGACATCAGTGACATCATTGGGGACCAATGACCTCACAGGGGACTACTGACAATAAACGGACAGCTGTGATGTTACAGGGACATTGGTGACATCACAGGAGATTTCAGTGACTTCACAAGGACAAGGGTGAAATCACAGTGGCACCGGTGACGTCATCCGGGTCATTGTTAACATTACAGGGGACAGTAGTGACATCACAGGGAGATGGGTGACATCAGTGGGTACAAGTGACAGCATAGGGGACTACTGACAAGAAAGGGAAGGCTGTGATGTTAGAGGGACATCCGTACCACTGCTGGGGACAGTGGTTACATCACAGAGACAACAGTGACATCATTAAAAACCAATGACATCACAGGTGACTGGAGACAACAAATGACAGCTGTGCTGTCATGGAAACTGATATCAGAGCGGACGTCGGTGGCTTTACAATGAATGGGGTGACATCACAGAGACACCAGTGACATCTTCAGGGACATTGTTGACATCACAGGGGACAGTGGTGACATCAAAGGAAAGAGTTTACATCACTGGGGAACAGTGACATCGCAGGGGACTGATAACAACAAAAGCAGGGGAGTGATGTCACAGGTATATCGGTGACATGACGGGGACATGGTGCCACGGCTTGACGCAGTGGTCACCTTTACAGAGACAGCAGTGACATCATTTGGGACATTGTTGACATCCCAGGGGACAGCCATGACATCACAGAGACACCAGTGACATCAACGGGGACATCTGGACATCACAGGGGACATCGGTGACTTCACAAGGCAAGGGGTAACATCACATATACACCAGTGACATTATTGGTGACACTGGTGACATCACATCCTCCAGCTGTGACCCTTGCCTGGTGGGAAACACAAAGGGATGTGTGGGGGTGTTTCTCTGACAACAGAAAGAATTTTGGAGAAGGACCTTTACACACCCAGATCTTGATGTGTCCACACATCTCTGCCTGGGTGTGGGGGTGAATTGACTGTGGTGTGAGTGTTGTTATTGTCAATCTATAATTCAGTCACTGTTAAAGATGTAGCAAATGCAGTTGAAGCACTTGATAACTGTAAAGTTGGTCAAAAATAAAATGCTACTAATTTCTGTTGCCCCCTTATCTTTGTGTCCAAATCCTATGCACCCTGACACTCTTGCATCCCAAGGCTCTGTGAAAATCATTCCCTTTCATCAAAAAAAATTTTTTTTTTGAAGCCCACTTTAAAATCTTTCTCCTTAGCTAAACTATAAAACAACACTAATTAGTTGTTGAAGACTTGAAAATATCAAGATAATTAAAAGAAGGAAAATAATTTCTTTTTCTGTATTTTAATGAGCCCCACAGCGTGTTTAGAGACAAGTCCATCATCCTGAGGTACTGAGAGAAGATTGAAGAAGCTGCTCAAGAAGTCAGAAGCCAAAGCTCAAGTCCCTTGAAGCATTGCTGGGCCCCACTGAGGGCAGGCACTGACAAAGCCTCCCAGGGACTCCTTAGAGCAGATCCTTGCAGGCCAGCAGTGCAGGCAGACAAAGGAAAGTTGCTTGTGGTGTCCTGAGGGGCAGAGGCAGCTGCCAGAGCCAAGGGCACAAAGGCCTGGGTGCCTTTGGGCCTTGCAGCCCTGCCAGAGCCCTTGGCCATCTCTGCTGCAGGCTGTGCTCCCCTGGCCCTGCTGCTCCTCTGGCCTTGCAGGCTGCACACACCCCTCCTGCTTTCCCACCCCTTTCCCAGCAGCATTTCTGGGCCCTCCCTGATGGCTCTGCTGTCCCCCAGCTCTGGCTGCTGCCATGTGCACTTGGCCTTCTTGGCTTGGATGCTGAGCCCCTGTGCCCCAGGACATCCCTGAGAGAGCCCAGGCCCTTCTGCTGGGGGTCCCTGCAGAGCTGAGCAGATCCAGGTCACCTCCCCTTGCTCTGCCAACCCCTTGGGCCTGCTCTGGGCCCTGCAGGTCCTTGCCCTGCTCCCAAGGGCTCTGGGGGTGCTTCATGGTCAGGGCTTGGGCTTTAGAGCTCAGGGTGGGGATTGGGCAGAACTTTGGCAGGTTTGTTGTTCTGCTGACAGGGTCTGGTTCATGATGAGGGGAAGAGCTTTTTGGGCTGGGTCAGAATTAAAGCTTGGCTTTTCATACTTATAATACAGGTTTGGGTCTGGGGTTGACATTGGAAGACAAATAAGACTCTGGAGTTCTGGGTTTGGCCTTTTCCTGGCTTGGAATGAGAACAGTGTGTTATTTTCGATCGGTAGGGCAGCACTTTTGGGGAGTGACGGGTCTTGAGGTTACAAAGAGGGTAAAAGTCCACCAGGAAAATTTTCACAGTATGTGTTTCTGACTATTCCTATGATACTTCAGGAGAAAATCAGAAGTGATTTCATTCTAGAGGTCAGTGGTGGAGCAGCCCAGTCTGCTCTGGCCCCACAGCAGTGCCCACCCCAGGGAACTGCAGAACTCTGGGCACTCCCCCCACAGCCCCAGCCCCTCTGAAGGGCACAGCAGCTCCTGGGGCACAGAGAGGAGTCTCGGCATCCCCATCAGCTCAGGGGCTGGACACTCAGCATGGCAGCAGCAAATAGAGCTCAGGGCAACTGCAGGAGCCCTGGTGTCATCTGCAGGAGATGCCCAGCACAGCCTGACTGTGCCCCTCAGTGCCAGCCCCTCTGCCCAGCCCAGCACAGAGTCCTGGCCCAGGGACAGAGCAGCCTGTCCCCAGGGGGGCTGCAGAAAGAGCTTTCTCTGTGCCATGGATTCCTCTGTGCAGGCACAGAAATGCTGCCTTGCTCTTCTGCAGGCACATCCCTTTGCCCAGGGCAGTGTGTCCAGGCTGCCTTGGGCAGTTGCAGATCCCAGCCTGGGATCCCTGCAGGGCCCTGAGCTGGAGGGGCTGCTCTGCAGACAGAGGGGCTGTGGCACCCTGGGCTGAGCCTGCCCTGGCCATGCTGGTCAGGCTGGGAAGCAGAGCCAACAGGATGGGGATCACTGCTGCTGAACCCCTTTCCAACCTTTCAGAAGGCTCAGTAGCCATGGACAAGGCAGGGCAGGATTATGGGGTGTCTCCAGTGGCACAAAGGAATGAAGGGGCTGCTGGGACACTGCAGGGCCTCATGGAACCAAAGGATCCCTGGGACACTGTGTGATGAAAAAGGGAATAGAATACAGAGGGGGATAATGTCATGGTTTCAGGAGGGTTTTTTCATGGTAGAAAAGTAAACCTGGGACACTGCAGAACTTATGGAATCAAGGCTCCATTGGGACACTGGGAATATCATGGAACCAGGGAACCCTGTGACACTCCGGGGCCTCCTGGAACCTAAAGGCCATTGTGACACTGCAGGGCCTCCTGGAGCCAAAGGAACCCAGGGACACTGTGGAATCTCATGGAATCAAAGGGGCTATTATGACATGTGGGGCTCATGGAACCAAAGGGACCCTGTAACAGTGACAGGGGTGACATCAGACTGTGACCTGTCACTGCTGGGGTTTCACAGGGCTCCATCTTGGGCCCTGTGCTCTCCAACATCTCCATCAATGACTTGGACACAGCACTGGAAGGGACACTGAGCAAGTTTGCAGGTGACCCAAAACTGGGAGGAGCTGCTGAGCCCCTGCAAGGCAGGAAGGCCCTGCAGAGAGACCTGGACAGATCCGAGGGCTGGGAATCACCAACCATGGGAAGTTCAACAGGGGGAAGGGCCAGATCCTGCCCTGGGATGGGGCAACCCCGGCTGGACGGACACACTGGGAATGAGAGGCTGGGAAGCAGTGCCGGGAAAGGGCCCTGGGGGTGCTGGTGGGTGCCAGTTGGCCCTGAGTCAGCAGTGCCCTGGCAGCCAGGAGGGCCAAGCCTGTGCTGGGGGCATCAGGGAGGGGATTGTCCCGATCTGCTCTGCCCTGGGGCGGCCTCACCTGCAAGATTGGGGCAGTTTGGGGGGACACAATGGAAGGGAGAGATTGAGCCATTGGAGAGTGTCCAAAGGAGGCCACGAGGATGGGGAAGGGCCTGGAGGGGAAAGCATGTGAGGACACTGAGGGCATGTGGTGTGTTCAGCAGGAGGAGACTGAGGGGAGACCTCACTGCAGTCACAATTTCCTGGGCAGGGGCAGAGGAGGGGCAGGCCCTGAGCTCTGCTCTGGGGGGACCAAGGAAAAGACTGAGGGAATGGCCTGGAGTTGTGTCAGGGCAGGGTTAGGCTGGATCTTGGAAAAAGGTTCTTTCCCCAGAGAGTGGTTGAGCACTGAACAGGCTCCCCAGGACAGTGGTCACAACCCCAAGGCTGACAAAGCTCAAGAAGTGTTTGGATGATCCTCTCAGGCTCATGGTTTGAGCCTTGGGGATGGCCCTGTGCAGGGCTAAGGGTTGGACTGGATGATCCTTGGGAGTCCCTTCCAACTCAGCATATTCTGTGACTCTGTGATTATCAACCCTGTGTTCAGCACAAATCCAAAACACAGCCCTGCACTGGCCATGGGAAGAAATTTAACTGGACTCCCCCTGAAAGCAGCACACCCATTATGGGCACTCACAGAAACATCCCACAGTCCATTTGCCACCTGGAACCAGTGACTCTGAGTTCCTGCTTCCCCAGCCCCAGGGATGGTGTCCTTGTCTGCTCATTCCTCCACACTCTCTTCTCAGTGATGGCATCTTAACCAGACAAGCCCCTGGGAATAATTTCCTTCCAAGTCTTTAATTCTGTGGTTAATTATTCAGATCTCAGAAGTGCAATCCAAGTGAATAAATTGTATTATTAAAACAACAAATAAAGATGTCTTTTTTGTGTCCTGTTTACTTTTTTACCGTTTTTACATTGATATCAGCAATCCCCAGAAATATTGATCCCAAGCACCTCCTAATTCAGTCTGAAGAGATAAGAAAGTCAAGACCCTTTATATCTGACAATCCATCAGACTTTATCCCTATCCCCACTCCACCATTCTCTCATCCAAGCCCTGGGACTCAAAGCAGCCTTGGGCAAATCTGAGCTTTCTCCACTAAAGGCTGGCCCTGCAGGTTTCAGCTCCTTGGCAGCAACTCCCACCTGCGTGGCTTGGAGAAAGAGCTGCACAAGACAGGGGGTTTCTGTGGGTGGGTTTTCGGTAGCATGGGGGGCTACAGGGGTGGCTTCTGTTAGAATCTGCCAGAAGCTTCTCCTGTGCCATGGAGCCAATGCCAGCTGCTCCAGGACAGAGTTCCTGCCACTGGCCAAGGCTGAGCCACTTCGGAGTGACAGTAAGAGCTGTGGGATAACATATTTCAGAAGAGAGGAGAGTTGCACAGAAAAATTTCCAGTCCTGGGAAGAGCAGAGTGAGAACATGGGATAACAATGCAGACACCAAGGTCAGTGCAGAAGGAGGGGCAGGAGCAGGCGCAAGGACTGGAGCTGAGGGCCCTGCAGCCCCTGGGGGAGCATCGGGGTGCAGAGACCCCCCTGCAGCCCCTGGAGGCTCCCACGCTGGAGCAGGGGGATGCAGGAAGGAGGCTGTGACCCCGGGGCAGGCCCAGGATGGAGCAGGTCCTGGCAGGGACCTGCAGCCCGTGCAGAGGGAAGCCCAGGCTGGAGCAGGTTTTTCCCGGGCAGGACTCGTGGCCCCTGTGGGGGACCCACGCCGGGTCAGCTCATCCCTGAAGGACTGACCCCATGGAGGAGAGACCCATGGGACAGCAGGGTGGGAAGAGCTGCTGCCTGAGGAATGGACTCACTGCAGAGGTCCATCCAGGACTGTCTCCCATGGGAGGGACCCCACGGGAGCAGGGAAGGATCCAACTCCTCTCCCTGAGCAGTGACAGAAACAACAACTGACTGTAAAACCCATTGCCGTCCCCCTGCACTGCTGAGGCGGGGAGGGAGAACGTAGAAGGAGGGATGGAGGGAAGGTGTTTTTCAGCCTTTTTTATTTTTCACTCTTTGGCTTTTATCCTGTTAGAAATAAATTTAGGTACTATCCCTACTTTGAGTCTGTTTTGCCCATTAGTAAGTGACCTTCTCCCCACCCTTTTCTCTATTCAGGAATCCTCAGCTGCTTTTTTCTCTGTGGAGTTGCAGAGGCAGGGAGAGGTAGCATTTTTTAGTGGATGCTTGAAATCTAGCCAAGATCGCCCCACCAAACCAACCCATGTGCTTGAGGCTCTTTTGTGATGTCACAGCCCACCCTCTCCATTCCTGAATAGCCCTTGGCAACCAAAGAACCAACACCCCACAAGGTCAGAATGCAGCCCCACCCATGTGCCCCTTGATGATGTCCCAGCCCATCCTCTCCATTCTGGAATAGCCCCTGGAAACCAAAGAACCAAACGCCCCACACCCCCACAGTGCAGCCCCACCCATCTGCCAGGGGACTCTTTGGGAAGTCACGGCCTTTCCCCCAGGAAAGAAAGCCTGTAACCTTTGGGTTTCAGGTGCAGTTGGTGGGCCACCCTGGGACTCCATGGGCAGCAAGAGCTTTCTGTCCTGTCACCTTTTGTCTGGCAGGAATCTTTATCCAGATTCCAATTTGGCAGTTGGACTGACAATTCCAGCGCGGGGCTCCTGCAAGCGAACGACAGCCCTGCCCTCCAGGAAAGAAACCCCTTCCCCTCGGTCTCTTTTCCTCTTCCTTCAAATACAACCTGCAGGGCAGCTTTCTGCCATCTCTTCTCTTGGGAATTGTGAAGATAGACCCGCTCCCATGTTTAACACCTCAGGCCAAACTACCCTGTTAACACCTTTCCCAACCTTCCCCAGCCTTTCCCAAAGCCGAGATGTGGAAAGAACAAGTGCTCTTGTCCCTGGCTGTGCTGCTGTGCTGGGAGTCTCTTCCCTCCAGCTCTGCACACAGGCACTGCCCCTGCAACTCCAGAGAAGGGCTGAAGAAGCATCTTCAACACAGAAATCAGGGCAGGTGTATCAGGGATTGTTGATATTTTTTGGTCTGTGTTTGGCCCAGCCACCTGCAAAAGTTTTGTTCTTTGCCTGCCAAGTTCACTGAGAAACGGGAGCTTTGTCCTTGGAGAGAGAGTTTCTTGTGTGAACTGTTTGAATTGGTGTTCTGTGATTGGCTGGTTGTCTGTAGAGGATGTTTGAAGGAGAAACTGAAGAGGAGAGGATGAAGGAAAGCCCCCGGACCCAAATAGATCAGAGCCCTTGAGTGAAACAGCGCAAGTGCGAGGGGAATCCCCACGTTCTCCCGCATGGCTGAAGGGGGGCACTCACAGAACGGGGGAGGGACCGAGGGCCTCTGGCTGGGCGGTGCTGCCACACCGGCCCAGGGAGATGTCACCTGCTCATTGGATAAAAATGCAGGTGGCTCGTGCTCGGGGCTCTCAAGTTTCACAGGAAGGACAACGTTGCCTTTTGTGGAGATACCGCTATCTTTGTGAGCCTGCGGACTCTCCGAGGATGCAGCCTCTGCTGGGGGGAATTCGGGTTATCCTGGGGTCGGTAAGACAACCTCGTCAAACACACCTGAGTGAGTGGGGGTTTCACTGAGGGCTGAGCTCACTCTTCTCCTTTCCTGTCTCTCAGGTTCCCGTTTACTTGACCACTTTCTGTAATAAATATTGGGTTTATTGTGGAGCTTTGAGCAGTGTCTTGGTTTTCAATCTTGGCATCCTTTCGAACTCACCATGTTACAAGGTGTTAATGAATGTAGCCTGAAAAGTTCACAACAACAGGGAGAAAAGACAAGATAGAAAACTTACAAAGCTTGTGGTTGCTGCTTTAATTCCGAATTCAAATATTAGGGGTGGTGGCAGAGGGCAGGCAATGCGAGGAAGAGGGGGCTCCCCTTTTCAACAAGCAAGAGTGGGACAAAATCAATGTGCCTGTTGCATGCAGGAGGGACACTGGAAATGGGATTGCCTGTTGGGGAGCCCAGCTGGTTCTGGGCTCTCAGTATACTGAAATCCTGAAGATGGAACTTCTTACACCTGGCAGAGAGTTAACCACGGACAGTGGGGACTGTGACACAGTGGGTTTCCTGTGAGGAATGTTAGCCTATTGTGTTAGGACATGTGGCTGTATGTCCAATCATGAGTTGTTATGAAGTGGTAAACCAATGCTGTGTGTACATGTGTCACCCCAGAACTGTATAAAGGTAGCTGTACTGTTGCAATGAAAAAAGCTGCTGGTATCCTGAAACCCATGTCGCCTTCCCGCCTCGACCGCGACTTATGGTGAACCCCCGACGTGATTGCGAAGGAAGATAGAAGAGAACTCGACGACAAGAAGCGAACGAAGAATCGCTCGGGCGGGATCTCGAGAAGCTGCTACCCGGAGGGATCGGACGGCCGCTGACCCCCCCGTTCCGCTTTCACCGCTTCTCAGCCCGAGAGATCGCACACCGCTGAGCTGCCTTTCACTACTACTGAGAACTTTCTTGCTGCTGCTGAGACTTTTTCACGGCTACGTAAGTTACTGAGCGGTCCGCTATCAACCCTCCTGCCGCGCTGCCCCATTCTACCTCGGAGCATTCGTAATATCGCTCCGCTCCCAGCCTTCCCGCAGGGCTGCCCCGCTCTCCCCCCTGGAGCATTCGTTATCTCGCTCCGCGTTCCAGCTGCAGCCCTACGGACACTGCGTGGCTGTGTGCGCAACCTGTGTAGCCCTCGCTCCTGACATCCCAGCTCCATGCAGGGCCCCAGCCCGCTCCGTGCCCGGTTTGTGTCCCTCCGCTATCCCCGGACATCCCTGACTGTGCGTGGAGCAGCTGAGACCACACCCCGAACGTGCCCTGACTCAGCAGTGCTCTTTGTTCCGAGCGACCCTGCCTTCGTTACTCTCGCAGCTGTGGGGCAGACAAATTCCTGTTTGCCGCACTCCCCCGCTTGGCTCGGACTCCTGCGAAATCTCGGTATCCCGGCAACTGCCTTTTATCAGCAGTCGGCTACTAAAGCAACATTCCAGCTACTGTTCGTCTTCGCTTTATTATTACTCTGCTTGTAACTTACATTAGTACCTCCTGAAGCAATCTAAAAGGTTTTCACGTCCTGAACAAGGACGGAGAGAGACAGCTCTGAGAGAGCTGTTGGAGGCGGGAACTCCGGTGTAGTTTTAAAAGCGACAAAAAAGCTGCAGGGGGCCGGCCCAGGTCTTTTGGAGACACCTGTCTAGAACAAGTGAACCACCGGAGTATAATAGGTTCCATGTTATCTAAAGAGGATGACTCTGTCATCCCGAGTGGCAGTTAACTGCTAAAGAGAAACATGGAATCAAGCTAGGTGCCCTGCTCCTGCAAAAATACAAATTTGGAGCAGAGATCACGGGTACCAGGACTTCTAAAGTTGCTTTCAGGAAAGTAATGGAGTTATTAACTTCCTGACACCTGCTTTTTGAAGCACTGAAAGACTTTAAAAAGTCAAAAACTACCAATTATAATAAAAAAAAAAAAGGAAACAACAACAACAACAACAACAAAAACAAACAAACAAAAAACAAACAAACAAAAAAAAAAAACAAACAAAAAAAAAAAAAAAAAAAAAAAAAAAATGGTAAAAAAAAAAAAAAAAGGGGCGGGGAAGGATACTTGTTTGTTCAGCTAGCTTTTGAAGAGCAATATTCTTATTCTCCAACAGTCTGCTTTCTACCTCCTGTGGCACATGCACAAGCTACATGGACAACTCATTTATGGACATTCAGCACTGAGAAGAAGGAGTACCATTCTTGTGGACTGATGAAAGAAGGACTGGTTGATTCTTTGCCTATGTGTGTAATTGTATTGTATTATTGATATTGTCATGTCACTAGTGCAAGGGCCCTGTATTAGCTGATGCTGGCATTTTCTATAATACAAAAGAGGGGGAATTGTTGGGGAGCCCAGCTGGTTCTGGGCTCTCAGTAAACTGAGATACTGAAGATGGAACTTCTTACACCTGGCAGAGGGTTAACCACGGACAGTAGGACTGTGACACAGTGGGTTTCCTGTGAGGAATGTTAGCCTATTGTGTTAGGACATGTGGCTGTATGTCCAATCATGAGTTGTTATGAAGTGCTAAACCAATGCTGTGTGTACATGTGTCACCCCAGAACTGTATAAAGGTAGCTGCACTGTTGCAATAAAAAAAGCTGCTGGTATCCTGAAACCCATGTCGCCTTCCCGCCTCGACCGCGACTATTGCCCCACATTGGTAAATAGGAACCCAGGAGGAGCTGTCATCACTCATCAGACCAGTGAATGAGGGGGACCAGTGAGTCATTCCCTGGCAGACCCACTGGTTAAAATGGAGCAAGGGGAAGTGAAAAAGAATTAGACTTTCTGATCAACACTGGAGCCACTTTTTCAGTTCTAAACCAAGAACTAGTGCCTAAAAGTGATAAATTTGTTCAAGTTGTGGGAGTAACAGACCAATCAGAAAAAGCTTGCTTTCTGAAACCCTCCAGTACAAAGTTGGGAAAAAATGGGAATTCATCAATTTTTAGATCTGCCTAATTCCTCAAAGCCTCTGTTGGGGAGAAATTTGTTGGAAAACCTAGGAACTGTGATTAAGTTTAAAAAAGGTAAACTTGAATTTCAGGTAACAACTAATAGCAGCCCTGAGTTTGGTCCTGAGCTGCGTAGCTACAGCAAAACAATCAAAATATCAGTCAAATTTTAGATGGAGTGTATTCCTTGGTATGGGCTACAGATGAACCCGGTAAATCAAAAAAGGCCACTCCTCTTCATGTAGAATTATTAGCAGGAGCAAAGCCAGTAGTTAGGAAACAATATCTATTGAGGTAAGGAGGCAGAAAAGGAATTAAACCAACAAGTGAAAACTTTTTGAAGTTGGGACTTCTAATAGAGTGTGAATCAGACTTTAACACCTCAATTCGCCCAGTTAAGAAACCAAGTGGAACTTACAGACTTGTTCAGGATTTAAGGGGAGTAAAGGAGATAACTAAAACCTTATACCCCATGGTAGCAAATCCCTATACACTTCTAACAAAATTGAGAGATAATTTGATTTGATTCACAGTGTTAGATTTAAAAGATGCCTTTTTCTGTCTACCCCTAGATCAGGAACTTCTCCTTGGGTTTAAATGGTTCCCGAGTTTCCCGACAGAAACCACGGTTGGTGCAAGAGAAAGTGGTGTACCTGGGGTATGAAGTCTCTGGTGGACAATGTTCCCTGGGAACAGCAAGAAAGGAAGCATCTGCCAGACACCCAGCCCAGAAACAGGGGGAGATCTCCAAGCCTTTCTAGGAATGACAGGTTGGTGTAGTTTATGGCTCTATCAGTAGGGAGGACTTGTAAAGCCTTTCTATGACCTGCTGAAAAGAACCCAAAAGAACATCATGCGGAGCCCTGAGACAGACGAGGCCTTCAAAGGCCTGAAGCGGGAGCTCAGGAGGGCTCCGGCATTGGCTTTGCCTGACGGGACGAAGCCCCTTTGGTTGTTGTGCCATGAACGTCAAGGAATGGCTTTGGGGGTCTTGGGACACCAAGCAGGGGCATCCAGGAGGGCCGAGCTCGACTGCAAACAGTGGGATGGAGTCAGCAAGGGATGGCCCAGCTGTCTGACAGCAGTGGCTGCAGCAGTCATGGACCACTGTCCCAGTGATGTCACTGATGTCCCCAGTGATGTCACCACTGTGCCTGTGATGTCACTGCTGTCCCTGTGATGTCAGCAATGTCCCTGTGATGTCACTACTGTCCCTGTGATGTCACTGGTCTGTAGTGATGTCACTGCTGTCCCCAGGGGTGGTCCCTGTGTCCCCAGTGATTTTAGGGCTGTCCCATGTGATGTTACCACTCTCCCCAGCGATGTCACTGTTGCCCAGTGATGTCACTAAAGTCCCTGTGATGTCACCACTGACCCCAGTGATACCACCAGACCTCTGTGATTTCACTGGTCTCCAATGACGTCACCAAAGTCCCTTTGACAAAACTGCTGTCCCTGTGATGTCACTGGTGTTTATTGATGTCACTGCTGTCCCCACACGTGTTACCACTGTCTCCTGTGATGTCACCACTGTCCTTGTGATGTCACAACTGTTCCCAATGATGTCACTGCTGTGCCTGTGATGTCAATGCTTTCCCTATAATGTCACTACTGTCTTTTTTATGTCACCAATGTCACTGTGATGTCAATGATGTCCAGTGATGTCACTACTGTCCTCACGGGTGTCACCATTGTCCTCTGTGATGTCAGTGGTGTCAAAGGGGTGGTCCCTGTGTCCCCAGTGATGTCACAGCTGTCCCCATGATGTCACCACGGTCCACTGTGATGTCACTCCTGTCATTGTGAAGTCACCACTGTCCCCTCTGATGTCACTGATGTCCCTGTGACATCACAGCTGCCACTTTATTTTCAGCAGTCCCCTATGATGTCACTGGCTCCTAATGATGTCACTGCTATCTCTGTGATGTCACCACTTTCCCCAGCAGTGCCACCGTGTTCCTGTGATGTCACTGGCATCTCTGTGTTTTCACCAGACCTCTGTCAGGTCACCGATGTCCCTGTGACATCACGACTGTCCCTTTGTTGTCACCAGTCCCCTGTAATGCCATTGGTCCTAAATGATGTCACCGATGTCACTGTATTGTCACCAGTGTCACCAATGATGTCACCGATGTCCACGTTATATCATGGCTGTCCCTTTGTTGTCACAATTCCTCTGTGATGTCACTGGTCCCCAGTGATGTCACTGCTGTCCCTGTGATGTCACCACTGTCCCCTGTGATGTCAACAATGTCCCTGGTGATGTCACTAGTCTATCTCTGATGTCACAAATGACCCAAGTGATGTCACTGGCCTCTCTGTGATGTCACCAATGTCCCCAGCGGTGGCACCATGTCCCCATGATGTCACCGATGTTCCTGTGATGTCACCAGACCCCTGTGATGTCACTGATCCCCAATGATGTCACCACTGTCCCCTGTGTTGTCACTGATGTCTCTGATGATGTCACTGCTGTCTCTGTTATGTCACCCTTGTCCTTGTGAAGTCACCAATGTCCCCAATGATGTCACTATTGTCCCCTGTGTTGTAAACCCTATCCCCTGTGATGTCACGAACAACCCTGTGACATCACGACTGTCTCTTAGTTGTCACCTTTCCCCTGTGACATCACTGGTCCCCAGTGAAGTCACTGCAGTCCCTGTGATGTCACTAGTGTCACCGATGATGTCACTGGTGTCTCTGCAATGTCACCCCTGTCCCTGTGAAGTCACTGATGTCCCCAGTGATGTCACTGATGTCCTTTGGAGATCACGGCTGCCTCTTTGTTGTCACCAGTCTTCTGTGATGTCACTGATCCACAATGATGTCACTGCTGTCCCTGTAATGTCACCACTGTCTCCTGTGATGTCACCAATGTCCCCCATGATATCACTGGTGTCTCTGTGTTGTTATCCCAGTCCCCTGTGATGTCATTGATGTCCCTGTGACATCACGGCTTTTCCTTTGTTGTCACCAGTGCCCAGTGATATTTCTGGCCCCAAGGACACCATTGCTGTCTCTGTGATGTCACCACTGTCCCCAATGGTAGCACCATGTCCTGGTGATGTCACCAATGTCCCCGTGATGTCACCGATGTCCCTGTGACATCACGGCTTTCCATTTGATTGCAACAATCGCCTATGATTTCACAGGTTCCTCTGTGATGTCACCAGTGTCCCCTGTGATGTCACCAATGTCCCCAATGATATCACTGGTGTTTCTGTGTAGTCACCTCCACCCCCTGTGATGTCACCAATGTTCCTGTGACATCACGGCTTTCCCATTGCTGTAAGCAGTCCCCTGTGACGTCAGTGATCTCCAATGATGTCACTGCTGTCCCGGTGATATCACCACTGTCCCAGCAGTGCCATCATGTCCCTGTGGTGTGACCAATGCCCCTGTGATGTCACCAGACCCCTGTGATGTCACCGATGTCCCTGTGCCATCACTGCTGTCCCTCTGTTGTCACTCTGATGTCACTGGTCCCCAGTGGTGTCCCTGCTGTTTCTGTGATGTCACCACAGTCCCCTGTGATGTCACCAATGTCCCTGTTGATGTCACTAAGATCTCTATGATGTCACCACGGTCCCCTCTGTTGTCACCGATAGCCCTGTGACATCATGGCTGTTCCTTTGTTGTCAACAGTACCTTGTAAGGTCACTGGTCCCCAGTGATGTCTCTGATGTCCCTGTGATGTCACCACTATGCCCTGTGATATCACCAATGTCACTGATAACGTCACTGGTGTCTCTGTGCTGTCACACCTGGTCTTGTGATGTCACCAATGTCCCCTGTCATGTAAGAGATGTCCCCGTTGATGTCACTGGTGTCTCTGTGGTGTCATCATAGTCCCCTGTGATGTCAATAATATCCCCAATGATGTCACTGCTGTCTTTGTGATGTCACCACTGTCCCCAGATGTGACACCAGGTCCCCGTGATGTCACCAATGTGCCTGTGACATCACTACTGTCCCTTTGTTGTTATCATTCCCCTATGATGTCATTATTCCCCAGTGGTGAAACCTCTGTCCCTGTGATGTCATCACTGTACCCAGAGACGTCAGCAACGTCCCCAGGGATATGCACTGGTGTCTCTGTAGTGTCAACCTCCACCCCAGTGATGTCACCAATGTCCCTGTGACATCAGGGTTGTCCCTTTGCTGTCAACAGTCCCATGTGATGACACTGGTCCCAAATATTGTCACTGGTGTCTCTGTGATTTCACCACTGTCCCCAGCAGTGCCACAATGTCCCTATGATGTCCCCGATATCCCTCTGATGTCACCAGAGCCCTTTGATGTCACCGATGACTTTGTGCCATCACGACTGTCCCTTTTTTGTCAACAGTCCCCTGTGACATCACTGGTCTCCAATGATGTAAATTCTGTCTCTGTCACCACTGTCCCCAGTGCTGGCACCATGTACCCCCTGGGGACACCAATGTCCCTGTGATGTCGCAAGATGCCTTTGATGTCATTGATCATCATCATCATCATGGCTAGGCTTCGCAAACGAAGATTTGAGAAGGGCTCTACCCACGCTTGCTACAAGCACGCTGATGGCTAAAAAGGCCAATGCGAGATAGACAAGTCCGGTTGCAGAAGGCACAGCAGAAAGACTCCCCAGGTGATACAGACGAGACGCGATTCTTTCTGTGTTGTCTTTTCTCCTCGAGAGTGATCCTGCGTGTGTTCTCAAAAGCAGCAGCAGCGTTATAGATGGTGTGTCTCCAGGCCTCCTGATTGGAGGCCAGGGTAGACCAATGGTGGTGATCAATATGGCCAAGGCTGAGGGATTGTTTCAGGCAGTCCTTGTACCTCCTCTTCGGGGCTCCTCTCTTGTGGCAGCCAGTGGCAAGTTCCCCATAGAGCACGATCTTAGGGAGGCGGCAGTCCTGCATCCTGGAGACGTGCCCTGCCCAGCACAGCTGTGTTCTCAGCAGCATGGCCTCAATGCTTGTGATTGCTGCCTGTTCAAGGACAGACGTGTTGGTCACACAGTCAGTCCAGTGGATGTTTAGGATTGTACGGAGGCAGCGTTGATGGAAGCGTTCTAAGAGATGCAAGTGGTGCCGGTAAATGACCCATGATTCGGACCCATATAGAAGAGTAGACAGTACAACAGCTCTGTAAACTCTGATCTTTGTACTTTTCTTCAGGTGTTTGTTTTGCCACACTCTTTTATGGAGTTTACCGAAATCTCTGTATGCCTTTGCTAACCTGTTGTCTATTTCTGCATCAATCTTACCATCTGAGGAGATGATGCTACCCAGGTAACTAAACTGCTGGACTGATTTGAGTTCTGTTTCACCAATGGTGATATGGGGATGATGGAAGACTTCCTGAGGTGCAGGCTGATATAAAACTTCTGTCTTCTTCAAGCTGACTTCCAGTCCAAACAGCTCAGCAGCCTCTGCAAAGCAGGATGTTAAATGCTGCAGAGCTACTTCTGTGTGGGCAACGAGGGCAGCATCATCAGCGTAAAGCAGCTCATGGACAAGATAATTTAAGGTCTTAGTGTGGGCCTTCAGTCACCTTAGGTTGAACAGGCTCCCGTCCGTACGATATCGAATGTAGACACCGTTTTCTTCATCGAGGTCTGCCGTGGCCCTTTGGAGCATCATGCTGAAGAAGATTGTGAATAAAGTTGGTGCAAGAACGCAGCCTTGCTTCACACCATTGGCTATTGGAAATGGCTCAGAAAGTGCATCACCATGTCTCACTTGGCCACGCTGGTCCTCATGAAGCGAGATGATCATTTTGAGGAACTTGGGAGGACATCCTAAACGTTCCAAAATCTACCACAGACCTTTTCTGCTCACAGTGTCGAAAGCCTTGGTGAGATCAACAAAGGTAACATAGAGTCCTTTGTTCTGTTCCCTGCACTTCTCTTGCAGTTGTCTGAGAACAAATACCATGTCTGTGGTACCTCTGTTGGCTCAGAAACCACACTGGTTTTCAGGTAGAAGATCTTCTGCTATGGCGGGTATTAATCTGTTCAACAGGATTCTTGCAAGGATTTTACCAGCAATGGAGAGCAGAGTAATACCTCGGTAATTTGAGCAGTCTGATTTATCACCTTTCCTCTTGTACAAGGTGAAGATGACAGCGTCAAGAAGGTCTGAAGGTAATTCACCTCGTGCCCAACAGCGCACCACAAATTCATGAAACTTAGCACACAGTGCTTGGCCACCGTACTTCCAGATTTCAGGTGGAATTCCGTCAACCCCAGCTGCCTTGCCAATTTTCACCTGCTGCATTGCTTTAAGAGTTTCTCCCATGGTGGGGGCAGTATCCAGTTCAGTTTTCAAGGATTGTTGTGAAATTTACTGCAATGCTGAGTCTTTAACTACACGGTTAGTACTGAAGAGAGTCTGAAAGTGTTCAGACCATCGATTCAAGATGGAAACTTTATCTGTGAGAAGCATTTGGCCATCTGCACTGAGTAATGGGCTTTGAACCTGGCGTGTAGGACCGTAGGCTGTTTTCAGAGCCTTATAGAATCCCCTGTAGTCACCTGTGTCTGCGCATAATTGGATTTTTTCCACTAGATTGGTCCACCACTTGTTCTGGATGTCACAAAGTTTCTGTTGTAGCTTGCTGCATGTGAGTCAAAAGGCTGCTTTTCTTATATGACAAGATGGCTGAGTAAGGTCGGCTTGGTGAGCAGTTCTCCTCTTACTCAACAATTTCTGGATCTCATGATTGTTTTCATCAAACCAGTCCTTGTTTTTCTTGAAGGAGAACCCTAAGGATTCTTCAGAGGACTGCAGAATGCTACTTTTAATAAGTTGCCAAAGTGCTTCAGGAGAGGAGTCTGTGGAATGAACTTCGAGCCTGGATTGAAGATTTGCCTGGAAGTTGTCCCTCACTGTAGCTGTTTGAAGACTGTTAACTTGAAGTCTCCTTCTAGGAATGCTGCCCTTTTTAGGTTTGAATTTAAGGTGGAGGTTAAGTTTAAGCGCACGAGGCGATGATCCGTTTGACATTCTGCACTAGGCATCACGCGGGTGTGACGAACATCGCGGATATCTCTCTGTCGGATCAAGATATAATCAATGAGGTGCCAGTGCTTGGACCTAGGATGCATTGATATCCCTGTCACAGCTCTCCCTTTCTTGTCACCAGTCCCGTGGGATGTCACTGGTCCCCAGTGATATCACCCATGTCTGTGTGAAGTCACCAGTGTCCTCTGTGGTGTCACCAATGTCCCCCATGATGTCACTGCTGTCTATGTATTGTCACCCTCCTCCTTATGAAGTCATCAGTGTCCCCTGTGATGTCACCGATGTCCCTGTGACATCACGGTTTTCCCATTGTTGTCACCAGTCCCCTGTTTTGTCATTGGTTTCCAATGATGTCACTGCTGTCTCTGTATTGTCACCACTGCCCCAGCAGTGGCTCCATGTCCCCCTGAGGTCACTGATTTCCCTGTGACATCAGGGCTTTCCTTTTTTGTCACCAGTCCTCTATGATGTCACTGGTCCCCAATGATTTCTCTGCTGTCCCTGTGATGTCACTACTGTCCTATATGATGTCACTGGTGTCTCTATGATGTCAACCCTCTCCTTGTGAATTTGCCGATGTCACCGTGACATCACAGTTCTCCCTTTGTTGTCAACATTCTCCTGTGATGTCACTGGTCCCCAGTAATGTCACTGCTGTCACTGTGATTTCACCACCGACCCCAGCAGTGCCACCATTTCCCTGTGATGTCACCAGACTCCTTTAATGTCACCGATGTCCCTGTGACATCACTGCTGTCCCTCTGTTGTCACTCTGATGTCACTGGTCCCCAGCGATGTCCCTGCTGTCTCAGTGATGTCACCACTGCCCCCTGTGATGTCACCCATGTCCCTGATGATGTCACTGCTGTCTCTGTGATGTCAGCCCTGGCCTTGTGAAGCCACTGATGTCCCCTGTGATATCAAAGATGTCCCCATTGATGTCACTGGTGTCTCTGTGGTGTCATCACTGTCCCCTGTGATGCCACCAGTGTCACCAATGATGTCATTAGTGTCTCTGTGATGTCACACATGTCCTTTTGATGTCACCAATGTCCCCTGTAATATGACAGATGTCCCTGTGACATTATGACTTTCCCTTTGTGGACAGCAGTCCCCTGTGATGTCACTGGTCCCCAATAATGTCACTTCTTTCTCTGTGATGTCACCACTGTCCCCAGCAGTGCCACCATGTCCCTATGATGTCAGTGATGTCCCTGTGATGTCACAGGTGACTTTGTGTCATCATGGCTGTCCCTGTGCTCTCAACACTCCCCTGTGATGTCACTGATCCCCAATGATGTCACTGACTTTCCTGTCATGTCACTCCTGTCCTATTGAAGTCACTAAAGTCCCCTGTGATGTCATCAGTGTCCCTGTGACATCACGGCTGTCCCTTTCTTGTCATCAGTCCCTTGTGACGTCACTGGTCCCGGATGATGTCACTTCAGTCTCTGTTATATCAACACTGTCCCCAGGGGTGGCACCATGTCTCCGTGATGTAACTGATGTCCCTGTGATGTCACCAGACCCCTTTGATGTCAGTGATGCCCCTGTGACATCAAAGCTGTCCCTTTCTTCTCACCAGTCCCCTGGGATGTCACTGGTCCCCACTGATATCACCAATGTCTGTGTGATGTCACCACTGTCCCCTGTGATGTCCCCCGTGTCCCCGATGATGTCACTGCTCTCTCTGTAATGTCACCGTTGTCCTTGTGAAGTCACCAATGTCCCCATTGATGTCACCGATGTCAATGTGACATCACCACTGTCCCTTTTCCCTACCATTTATCTGTGATGTCACTGGTCCTCAGTGATGTCACCCATGTCCCTGCGATGTCATCAGACTCCTGTCATGTCACTGATGTCCCTGTGACATCACAACTGTCGCCTTTTTTTAACCAGTCCCCTGTGATGTCACTGGTCCCCAGTGATGTCAGTGTTGTCCCTGTGGTGTCACCACTGTGCCCAGTAGTGGCACCATGTCCCTGTGATGTCACCGATATCCTTGTGATGTCACCAGACCCCTGTGATGTCACTGATTTCCCTGTGATTCCATGCCTGTCCCTTTGTTGTCACCAGTCCCCTGTGATGTCACTGCTACCCAGTGATGTCACCCATGTACCTGTGATGTCACCACTGTCCACTGTGATGTCACCAATATCCCCAGTGAGGTCACTGACATCTCTTTGATGTCAACCATGTACTTGTGATGTCACTGATGTCCCTGTGACATCACAACTGTCTCTTTGTTTTCATCAATCCCCTGTTATGATACTTGTCCCCAGTGATGTCACCAATGTCCATTTCATTAGCGTTATGGATTAGGGTTAGGTTTTAGAGTTTAGGGTTAGGGGGTTAGGGTTTAGGGTTAGGCTTAAGCTTCTGTTTAGGCTTCGGTTTTAGGGTTAGGGTTAGGTTAGGGTTAGGTTTTAGGTAACGTTTGGGTTAGAGTAAAGGATAGGGTTAGGGTTATTGTCAGGGTTAGTGTAGGGAACTGACTATGTTAAAAGACACATGCAGACCCACAGGAGCTGGGAGGGTATCGACTCAGCAACTTTAAGCACAGCTGGTGTAGCTGCTGTCCAAGCAAGGTCATGCTAATCTCTTAGTGATAGCCGTTTCTCAATAACAAGATCTTGTTATTACTACAGCCTGGGAAAGTGAGGGGCTGAGGGTCCCCACAGGCAAGAAGTGGAGGCGGTCCAGACCTCTAGGGCTCTTACCAATCATGTAGTTAAATTACAGAATATTAATAAGCTCATTATCTATCTTGTATTTTGCTGTGGTGTGTGTTCAATAAACGGAGCATGTTGATTCTCATATTGAGTGTCTCTGCTTTCCCACGTTCTGCGACAGGTTAGGGTTAGGGTTGGGGTTAGGGTTTAGGATTAGGGCTTCAGGTTAGGGTTAGGGTTTAGGTAACTATTTGGTTAGAGTAATGGATAGGGTTACGATTAGGGTTAGGGTTAGGGTTGCATGAGGCAAAACCCACCTTTCTCTTGCCCTTCTCGGTGTGTGGGGCGAAAAATCGCCCTTGTCAGGGAGCCCCTGCAGGCTCTGCCCCTCCGGTGATCCAACAGCGGCCCCTGCTGACCTGGATTGGAATTGCGCCAAAAAGCGAGTAGTACCGGACTGTTCCTTTTTTTGAGGGGGATTTTTGGTACAGGATTATTTGGTTGGTTTTATGCTCTTTCGTTTTGGTTTTGAGGCCTCTCCAAGTAAAAGTTTCCTTCAGGAGAGATAAAGCCAGGACAGTGGGGGGAACAGCTGAAATGCAGCTCCTCTAGGAATGTCAGCGCCTCCAGGAATTCCCAGCACATACCAACAGATCCTCCCAGAGGGGTGAGGCAGACATCAAGGTTCAACAGGAATGCCCTGTTTGGGATAACTTAGGAGATGGCTGCATCCCCTCTCCCTTACCCAGAGGCTGGAGATGCTGCTGTCTGGGAGCAGGAGGTGCCTGTGTGGGGGTTCAGCACCGCTGGCTTGGTGCAAGTACAAGAAGCGTTTGGACGATACTCCTGGGCACGTGGTGTGACTCTGGGGGATGGTCCAGAGAAGGCTCAGGAGTTGGACTCGATGATCCTTGTGGGTCCCTTCCAACTTGGAATATTGGGTGTGATTCTGTGAAGTTCCACAGGGCTGTGTGTGAGGAGAGAGCAGGGGCTGAGCAAAGCAGAGTAGGGCAATGGCAGCACAGCCCTTGAGCACTGTGAGGACACAGCACAGGATCCAGATCCAGAGGGGAGTGGCTGACCCTGGAAGAAGGGTAGGTAACAATGTGGACAAAACCTATCATGGAGGAAAGAAGAGTGGAAAGGGCTCACAAGTTATCACTTGCCTCTGAAAGGAAATATTGTCTTAGTGGAGGGGTTACTGTCTGTTAGAGAAATGTAGAGCTCATGATTCTTGGTGTCCTGTGCAGGGACCACCCCAGACACTGAACTCCTCCCCCAGCTCCCATCTTGATCCTTTAGATGAATGTGGAACCAGCCAGCTCATGCAAATCTGACCAACTGGTTGACATGGTCTCTTAGAAGGAGAGAGGAGAGACCAGAGAAGGCGTGATGGGGGGAGGAAGCAGTGAGCAGGATATGCCATTCCAGCCCAGCGAGATCCCAGATGATGAACCTCCTCATGTCCTGGTGGTGACAGCTGAGCATCCTTGGCCCTGATGCTGAGGGTCACTGAGTGTGTGAGGAGGAAATCCTTCACCATTGGTGGCTGTGCCTGCCTGGGAGCTGGACCAGCTGCCTGGGAGGAGAAAGGCACAGGCTGAGAGCCTGCAGCCCCCCCAGGTGCTGCACACACTGAGACATTGTGGGGATCCCAGATCCACCATCTGTCATCTGTGATGATCAAGAAATGAATTCCCTGCCCAGCTGTGCCTCTGGAGAGAGTTCAGCCCCATGCCCCTTACACATTCCCATTACTGAGGATTTCCTAGACAAGAATTTTCCCACCCATGTGTCTCCATCCCACATCTCTTTTTCCCCTCTTTGACACCACCCCAAGCACGGTTTTTGTGTGATTTGTGGTTCCAGGTGGATGGCTCTGATGCCTAAAGCATTTCAGTACCTCCCAGGTGTTACACTCTGCCCTGAACCCATTGGGAAGTGTTGAAAATCACCCCCTTTTGTTCAGAGTCCCCTGGGGGCTGAAGGAAGCAATCATCCTCCTGCCTTCCTCAAAGCAGCTCTGCCCATCACTGCTGCACTCCTGATCCACACAGCCTGTGTCCTGCCCTGTGCCCAGGACACACCCTGTCCTGCCCCTCTCAGCAGCACTCCAGTGCTCCTCCCTCCTAGACATATTTTGTCCACATTGTGACCCACCCTTCTTCCAGGGTCAGCCATTCCCCTCTGGATCTGGATCCTGTGCTGTGTCCTCACAGTGCTCAAGGGCTGTGCTGCCATTGCCCTGCTCTGCTTTGCTCAGCCCCTGCTCTCTCCTCACACACAGCCCTGTGGAACTTCACAGAATCACACCCAATATTCCAAGTTGGAAGGGACCCACAAGTATCATCGAGTAATCCTCGACCAAAAATCCCCCTCCCAAAAAAAAAAGGAAACAGTCCGGTACTCCTCTCTTTTTGGCTCAATTCCAATCCCGGTCAGCAGGGGCCGCTGTTGGATCACTGGAGGGGCAGAGCCTGCAGGGGCTCCCTGACAAGGGCGATTTTGGCCCCCACACACCGAGAAGGGCAAGAGAAAGGGGATGTTTCTGCCTCATCCAAGGAGAAGGGTCAGGTGAAATGTCCCCCTGGAACCACTCTCTGTCTCCAGGAGTTTTAACCAAAACCTGCTGCACGGGGCTCGTGTGGGGACATCAAACCCAGCCCACATGGGAATATGCAGAGCTCTTCTTTTCTAAAACTTTAAGGCAAACCTCTATCTGCCAACTGATAACAATTTTGGTGCAGGAACAGATGTGACCCTGTGACCTCACATGGTATTTTAATGCTCCAATGGCATGGGCCTTTCACGGTCAGGCCTGGGCTAAAAATTACTTTTGACTGGGATTTACACACAGTTTCCTTTGGACACAGGGAATGGAGATGTCTTCACTCGAGGGGCTCACGTCTCCATGTCCAATGCAGGGAATAAATTTGATCTGGATTTATCCATCAGATATTGTCAATACATATGTGAGTCACAAAGATGCTTTTGGATCAAGGTATCCAGAACACATTTCTGATGGACCTGGGCCTGGTGGAAGGGCTGGGTGTGGCCATGTTGGTATGGTCAGGGTTTGTGGGGAGGGATTGCCCTGCCAAGCCAAGAGAGACCAAGAACATCCCCGAGCAGGACATTTGCAATGGCATGTGTTCCATCCCATCTACACAAGAGTCAGTCAGGATGTATCCAACAGGACAAAGCAGATGTCTCCACAGAATCTTGGGCTGCCATTCCCTTGGGATATGGAAGACAGGTGGGATGGCATTCTGGGGTAGTGAGGCATTGGTTCTTTGGTGGCCAGGGAGCATTGCAGAATGGAGAGAACAGGTCATGATCTCTGAAAGGGGCCGATGGCTCATGGGTGGGGCTTCACTGGGACACTGTGGCGTGTGTTCTTTGGTTTGCAGGGACCATTCTGGAATGGAGAGGGTAGGTCGTGACATGGCAAAGAGTCCCATGGCAGACATGTGGGGTTGCATTCTTGGGGTGTGAGGCATTAGTTCTTTGGTGTCCAGGGACCATTCTGGAATAGAGATGATTGGCCCTAAAATCACAACTAGGCTAATGGCAAAAAGGAAAAGTTGAAATATGGGGGTGTGGTGCATTGGTTCTTTGGTTTTCAGGCATCATTCTGGAATGGAGAGGGTAGGCCATGACATCACATAGGCAACCATGGAATTCTTCTAGGGCTGCTCTGAGGGGGTGTGCACTGCAGTTCCACCCAGGAAAGAAAGCCCTGAGCCTCTGTCTCTCAAGTGCAGTTGCTGCGCCACTCTCGGCACTGCACAAAGAAAAAGAGCTTTCTGTGCAAGCACCTTTGGGACAAGGAACCACCCCTGACGTTAGTGGTGGCATAACAGGGACTGCAGTGATATCATTGGGGACCAGTGACATCACAGGAGACTAATAAGAATAAAGGCTAAGCCCTGTTGTCACAGGGACATTGGTGACATCACAGGGGACATCAGTGACTTCACAAAGACAGGGTTGACATCACAGTGACACCAGTGACATCATCTGGGACACTGATGACATCACAGGGAGAGCAGTGAAATCATTGGGGTACAGTGAAATTACAGGGGAATGTTGAAAACAAAGGGACAGCAGTGATGACACAGGGACATCAATGACATCACAGGCACAGGGATGAAATCACAGAGACAGCAGTGACATCACTGAGGACCAGTGACGTCACAGGGGACTGTTGTCAACAAAGGGACAGTCGTGATGTCACAGGGACATCGGTGACCTCACGGGGACATGGTGCCACCGCTGGGGACAATAGTGACATCACAGGGACATTAGTGACATAACTGTAGACCAGTGACATCACAGGGGACTGTTGTCAACAAAGGGAGAGTCGTGATGTCACAGGGACATTGGTGACATCACAGGGGACTTCAGTGACTTCACGAAGACAAAGGTGAAATCACAGTGACACCGGTGACATCATCAGAGTCATTGTTGACAATACAAGGGACAGTGGTGACATCACAGAGACAGCAGTGACATCATTGGCGACCAGTGACATCACAGAGGACTGCTGACAAGAAAGGGACAGCTGTGATGTCACAGGGACATCACTGCCTTCGGTGACATGAAAGGGACACGGTGCCATGGCTCGGCACACTGGTGACATCATTGGGGATATTGTTGACATTATAGGGGTCAGTGATGACACCACAGAGACACCAGTGACATTATTGGAGACATGGGTGACATCACAGGGGACAGTGGTGCCATCACAGATACTTTGGTGACATCACTGGGGACCAGTGACATCACAGGGGAATGGTGACAACAAATTACAGCCTTGATGTCACAGAGATAGCACTGACATCACAAGGTACGTTGGTAGCTTCACAATGACAGTGGTGATATCAGAGACAGTAGTGACATCATTTGGGACTAGTGACATCACATGGGACTGTTGACAACAAAGGGACAACCCTGATGTCACAGGGAGAATGGTGTCTTCATAAGGAAAGGGTTGACATTATAGAGACACCAATGATATCATTGGGGACATTGCTGACGTCACAGGGGACAATAGTGACATCACAGGGACAGAGGTTACATCATGGGGAACAGTGACATCAAATGGACTGATAAGAACAAAGAGACAGCCATGATGTCACAGGAACATCAGGGACATCACAGGGACCTGGTGTCACTGCTGGAGACAGTAGTTACATCACAGAGACACCAATGACATCAATGGGAACATCTGTGACATCACAGGGGATACTGGTGGTTTCACAGAAACATCAGTGACATCATTGGGGATCAGTGACCTCACAGGGGTCTGGTGACATCACGGGGACATGGTGCAACCAATGGAGACAGTTGTGACATTAGAGGGAGAGCAGTGACATCACCAGTTACATTTGTGACATCACAGAGAGACTAGTGACATCACCAGTTACATTTGTGACATCACAGGGGACAGTGGTGACATCACAGAGATAGCAGTGACATCATTGGGGATCAGTCATGTCACAGGGGAATTGTGACAACAAAGGGATATAACATGGAGATCAGTGACATCACTGGGGACATCGGTGACTTCACAAGGACAAGGGTGACATCAAAATTACACCAGTGACATCATTGGTGACACTGGTAACATCACAGTGACATTGGTGACATCCTTGAGGACCAATGGCATTACAGGGGACTGGTGACAAGAAAGGGATAGCCGTGATGTCACAGGGACATTTCTGACATGACAAAGTTCTGGTGAAAACACAGAGATGTTGGTGACGTCACAGGAACATGGCTTATGATTTTTCTGACTGTAACAGGGTGAGTTCAAAAGGATGCAGAGTGTGAAAACCAAGACAGTGCTGAGAACTCAACAATAAACCCAATATTTATTACAGAAAGTGGTCAAGTAAATGGGAACCCAAGAGACAGGAAAGGAGAGGAGTGAACTGAGCCCTTAGTGAAGCACCCTCTCACTCAGGTGTGTTTAACAAGGTTATTTTACCCACCCCAGGATAACCAGAATTCCCCCCAGCAGAGACTGCATCCTCGGAGGGTCAGCAGGATCACAAAGATAGCGGTGTCCCCGCAGAAGGCAACGTTGTCCTTCCTGTGAAGCTTGAGTGCCCCGAGCATGAGCCACCTGCATTTTTATCCACTGAGCCGGGGACGTCTCCCTGGGCCGGTGTGGCAGCACCGCCCAGCCAGAGGCCCTCGGTCCCTGCCCCGTTCTGTGAGTGCCCCACTTCAGCCATGCGGGAGAACGTGGGGATTCCCCTCGCACTTGCGCTGTTTCACTCAAGGGCTCTGATCTATTTGGGTCTGGGGGCTTTACTTCATCTTCTCCTCTTCAGTTTCTCCTTCAAATGTCCCCTACAGACAACCAGCCGATCACAGAACACCAAAAAAAACAGTTTATACAAGAAACTGTCTCTCCAAGGACGAAGCTCCCGTTTCTCAGTGAACTTGGCAGGTAAAGAACAAAACTTTTGCAGGTGGCTGGGCCAAACACAGACCAAAAAATATCAACAATCCCTGATACACCTGCCCTGATTTCTGTGTTGAAGATGCTTCTTCAGCCCTTCTCTGGAGCTGCAGGGGCAGTGCCCGTGTGCAGAGCTGGAGGGAAGAGACTCCCAGCACAGCAGCACAGCCAGGGACAAGGGCACTTGTTCTTTCAGCATCTTGGCTTTAGGAACGGCTGGGGAAGGTTGGGAAAGCTGTTAACAGGGTGGTTTTCCCTGAAGTGTTAAACATGGGAGTGGGTCTATCTTCACAATTCCCAAGAGAAGAGATGGCAGAAAGCTGCCCTGCAGGTTGTATTTGAAGGAAGAGGAAAAGAGACCGAGGGGAAGGGGTTTCTTTCCTGGAGGGCAGGGCTGTCGTTCACTTGCAGGAGCCCTGCGCTGGAATTGTCAGTCCGACTGCCAAATTGGAATGTGGACAAAGATTCCTGCCAGACAAAAGGTGGCAGGACAGAAAGCTCTTGCTGCCCATGGAGTGCCCAGGGTGGCCCACCAACTGCACCTGAAACCCGAAGGTTACAGGCTTTCTTTCCTGGGGGAAAGGCCGTGACTTCACAAAGAGTCCCATGGCAGATGGAGGGGGCTGCACTGTGGGGGTGTGGGGCGTTGGTTCTTTGGTTTCCAGGGGTTATTCCAGAATGGAGAGGATGGGCCAGGACATCCTAAAGGGGCACATGGGTGGGGCTGCATTCTGCCCTTGTGGGGTGTTGGTTCTTTGGTTGCCAAAGGCTATTCTGGAATGGAGAGGATAGGCTGTGACATCACAAAAGGGCCTCAAGCACATGGGTTGGTGTAGTGGGTTGACCCTGGCTGGATTTCAAACACCCACTAAAAGCTGCTACCTCCCCTTCCCTCTGCAACTCCACGAGGACAGAAAAAAAACAACTGAGGATTCCTGAGTAGAGATAAGGGTGGGGAGAAAGTCGCTTCCTAATGGGCAAAAGAGACTCAAAGTAGGGATAGTTTTTAAATGTATTACTCACAGGATAAAAGCCAAAGAGCGAGAAATAAGAGAGTCTGAAAAACACCTTCCCCCACTCCTCCTTCCTTCTCAGCTCTCCCTCCTCCCCCCAGCAGTGCAGGGGGACGGCAATGGGGGTTACAATCAGTTGTTGTTTCTGTCACTGCTCAGGGAGAGGAGTTGGATCCTTCCCTGCTCCCGTGGGGTCCCTCCCAAGGGAGACAGTCTTGGATGGACATCTCCAGTGAGTCCATCCCTCAGGCAGCAGCTCTTCCCACTCTCCTGTCCCATGGGTCCCTCCTCCATGGGGTCAGTCCTTCAGGGATGAGCTGACCCGGCGTGGGTTCCCCACAGGGGCCACGAGTCCTGCTGGGAAAAACCTGCTCCAGCCTGGGCTTCCCTCTGCATGGGCTGCAGGTCCCTGCCAGGACCTGCTCCATCCTGGGCCTGCCATGGGGTCACAGCCTCATTCCTGCATCCCCCTGCTCCAGCGTGGGAGCCTCCAGGGGCTGCAGGGGGTTCTCTTCACCCCGATGCTCCCCCAGGGGCTGCAGGGACCTCAGGTCTGAGTCCTTCCCCTCGAGTTCTGGATTTGGGCTTTTTCTGGCTTGGAATTAGAGCAGTGGATTCCTGTCAATGGGAGGGGCAGCACTTTTGGGGAGTGTTGGGGCTTGAGGTTACAAAGAGGGTAAAGGTCCATCAGGAGTGTTTGCACTCTCAGTGTTTTAGTACCCTCAACATTACATGAAACTGTTTTTACCTCATCAAAATCTTTCCTCTCTGTTGGCCAAGCCCCTCTTTCCTTCCCCAAATATCCAATCCTTTTTGTCCCATTTCCTCCTGATCTCCCACAAACTTTCACCTGGGTGGGCTCAGCTTTGTGATGACACCGTGTAACCTCACGGAATCAAAGGGGACAGTGTGACACTGAAGGGCCTCATGGAAAGAAATGAACACATGGACACTGTGATATCTTGTGGAACCAGGGCACCATTTAACATGGGAGCCTTGTGGAATAAAAGAGAACCCTGATACCTTTTGGAACCTCACGGAACCAGGGAGCCCTTGTGTCACTGTGGTGCCTCCTGGAAACAAAGAAACCCTGGGACACAGTGGAACCTCATGAAAGGAAGGGGCCACTGTGACACTACAGGGCCTTTTTGGAGCCAAATGGACCTTGGGACACTGGGGAACCCCCAGAATCAAGAGGTCACTGTGTCACTAAAGACACCTCATGGACTTAAGGGACCACTGTGACACTGCAGGGCATTCTGGAGCCAAAGGATCCCAGGGACACTGAGCAGCCTCCTGGAATCAAGGGGCCACTTTGACACTGCAGGGCCTCATGGAAACAAAACCAAATACAGGCTTATCCAGGTCCTGAGGGTGATTCAGAAGGGATACAGCAGTGATTTCTCCCTCCAGACCCACCACTCCAATGGTCTCTCCCTGCCCTGAAGCTTTCTGGCCATCAGGCTGTAGCTGAGGGGCTTGGGCAGGGCCATGAGGAAGGAGTAGAACAAGGGCTGTGTCCAACTATGCCAGGAGGGCTGTGCTGGGCAAGGAGGAGGAGGCTGCAGCAAACAGTGGCACTGCTGAGGTCAGAAGAGCAGGGGGAGAGACCTTGTGCCTGCCCACGCTGGGCAGGAGCTGCCCCAGGATGGCAGCTCTGAAGCACTCCCAGCATGTCCCTGGGAACACGAGGGAAGAGTGGATTTCCAAATCAGGCTGGGAATGCAAAGAGCAGGAGTGTCCTGGTGTCACTGCAGGAGAGTTCCAGCCCAGCAGCAAGGGCACAGGAGAAGTGACCCAGTCCATGCAGTGCCCTCAGAAGATCCCACAAAATCCTGTAGATGCTGTCAGGGAGGCCAGCTCTGCTTCCCAAGTTCCCAGTGCCTGTCCCTGCCTGTGCTCAAAGGGTTCCCACCTCCACGACTGTGCTCAGAGAGCACTCAGACCTTCCAGTGAGAAAAGGGCTCACAAGGCCAGTGTGGAAGTGGAAAGAGCAGCTCTGCAAAGACCAAACTATGCTGCTCCCTGGCAGTGCTGCTGTGCTGGGATTCTTGTCCCCTTGCCCTTTGCAAATCCCCTGTCCTGCAGTGTGCTGTGCTTTAGGAACAGCTAAGAAGAAGGGTCTTGGAGAAAGAAGGCACTTCAGGATCCTTTATTTCGTTTCAATACTCTGAGAGCAAATTCATCATTTATACATCGCTGGGTAAACTTCAGTAGGTGGACACTAAATTAGAAGGCAGATGCATAATAATACTTCATTACACACAAAATTTTTGCAGGAAGAACCCGAAGACCTCCACGGAAAACCTGAGCAGGAAGGCTAGGCCACTAAGAAGTCCCCTTCTGAATGCTACACACCAGAACACAGGCACTTTATTGCTCCTGAAAAGCATCCAGTCATCATTTTCCTTATGGCATCCTTGAGCTCCTGGTTCCTCAGGCTGTAGATGAGGGGGTTCAGGGCTGGAGGCAGCACTGAGTACAGAACTGACAGGATCAGATCCAGGGATGGGGAGGAGATGGAGGGGGGTTTTAGGTTGGAAAATATGCCAGTGCTGACAAACAGGGAGACCACGGCCAGGTGAGGGAGGCACGTGGAAAAGGCTTTGTGCCTTTCCTCCTCAGAGGGGATCCTCAGCACAGCCCTGAAGATCTGCACATAGGAGAAAACAATGAAAATGAAACAACCAAACCCTAAACAGGCACTAAATGCAATGAGCCCAATTTCCCTGAGGTAGCCTGAGTGTGAGCAGGAGAGCTTGAGGATGTGTGGGATTTCACAGAAGAACTGGCCCAGGGCATTGCCCTGGCACAGGGGCAGGGAATATGTATTGGCTGGGAGCAGCAGAGAATAGAGAAACCCAGAGGCCCAGGCAGCTGCTGCCATGTGGGCACAAGCTCTGCTGCCCAGGAGGGTCCCGTAGTGCAGGGGTTTGCAGATGGCAACGTAGCGGTCGTAGCACATGATGGTCAGGAGGGAATACTCTGCTACAATGAAGAAGACAAAGAAAAAGGCCTGTGCAGCACATCCTGTGTAGGAGATGGTTGTGATGCCCCAGAGGGAGTTGTGCATGGCTTTGGGCACAGTGGTGCAGATGCAGCCCAGGTCTGTGAGGGAGAGGTGCAGCAGGAAGAAGTCCCTGGGGGTGTGCAGGTGCTGGTCGCAGGCTACGGCGCTGAGGATGAGGCCGTTGCCCAGGAGGGCAGCCAGGGAGATGCCCAGGAAGAGCCAGAAGTGCAGCAGCTGCAGCTCCCGTCTGTCTGAAAATGCCAGGAGTAGGAACTGGGCCATGGAGCTGCTGTTGGACATTTGGTGCCTCCTCAGTGTTTGGATCTGTTGAGGAGGAGCAGTCAATGCTGAGTTAGACCAGGCTGCTGCAGCCAAACAGGACACGTCTCACAGCCACCCCACTCTCAGGCTCTCTCTCCTCACTCAGACCGCCCTGCAGCTCCCTCCCCTGAGCTCTGGTTGTTGTTGCCTGAATTCCTTGTGTTTTTTCCCACACTTGCACCTGCCACAGTTCGGAGTGGTTGTGGATGTTGAAAATCCCTGACATTTCCATTGCACTGCAGGTCAAGTCTTGTGGGTTCTGAGGGCACAGGGACAGTCCCTCAGTGCAGACAGAAGAGCTGCTCTGCCCATCAGTCTGTGCTCAGCTGCCCTGTGCTGGTAGCTTGGAGCTGCAGGAGCATCATAATCAACTGTTCCCCTACACAGAAACTGCACAGACAGCCAGGAATCCGTGTCCAAAGAACAGACTGACACACTCCTCACCTTTTCATCTCTGCCCTCCCAGAGTGAGACACAAAATGCTCGTTGCAGCTGCCCAGAGCATTTCCATGGAGTTAGCACTGAGGAGTTTTCTCCATAGGGATCCTGTGCAGCACAGAGATGCTCTGGCAGAGCTGTGCCCTCCTGGAGGGCACCTGCAGCCCTGCAGGACACCCAGGGAAACAGCTGAAGAGCATGAAGTGTCCTCGAGGGCACTTGGGCACTTTGCTCCCACAGACACATCCCCACAGCAGCACCCAAAGGGTTTGTGTCTGCAGAGGAATCTGCCCCACAAACCCCACACTGAAACAGAAAAGCTAAGGGAGAGAACAAGGAGAGCCCAGGCAGCAGGGGATGGCAGGGAAATGCCCCAGTGCTGCTACCAAGGGAGGAGGGACAGGCAGAGCCAGCTGGAAATGAGGGTCTTGTCCTTGCCTGGGCTCTGGCTGCTGCAGGGCAATGCCCAGCCCAGCCCCCGTGGGCCTGAGGGCAGAGGCTCTGCTTGGGCTGGCAAAGGAGCCCAGGCAGGAGCTGCTCAGGGAAGGGCTCTGTGCCACAGACACAGGCAGGGAGGGGCCACATCCCCCTGGCCAGCACTTGTGGCAGCAGCTGCCTCTCCCTCCCTGCCTGGGTGTGTGTGAGGAGCTGTTCCTGCCAGCAGCCCCTCCCTGTGCCCAGCTCAGCTCCTGCCAGTGCTGCCAGAGCCCATCCCCAGCCCAGGGCCCAGGGGCAGCTCTGCCTGGGCAGGGGCTGCAGAGCAGATCCCAGAGCCCCTGCGCTGGCTGGGAAGGGGCAGGGGTTGGCAGTGGATGTGCTTCCTGAGCAGGGCCCCTGCAAATGGCAGCAGGTGGGGCTGAAGCTGGGAGGAGCCCTGAGCCTGCAGCTGAAGGGCCCTGCCCAGCCCTGGCCTGCCAGGAGGGCTCACTCCTTCCCCCCACCCCTTCTCCCTGCAGGGCCGTGGCAGCTCCTTGGCCGGGCTGAGAGCTGCCCCTGGCAGGCAGCAGAGTCCCTGCCCCAGCACACACAGCCCTTCTGAAAGATCCTACAAGCTGTGGGATGTGGCGGTTTTAGGAGATCCCTGCAGGAAGGAAGTTTAACTTTCCTACAGCCAGACAATTTTTCAGTCACATCCTGGGAAGGTTTCTCAGGTAGTGAGAGCTCAGTCCCCTCCCAGCCCAGGCTGCCTCTCACCTCTCTGCCTTCTCTCCTGTGCCCTGGGTGCTGCAGGCAGTGCCCTCAGCCCTGCTGGGCTGTGCAGAGGAGCTCCTCAGCAGCAGAGCTGTCTCTATGAAGTTGTTCTTTGTTGCCAGGAGCTCCCTGTGTGCCAGGAGCCCAGCTCAGCTCAGCAGCGCAGCAACAGCCCCAGGCATTTCATCACCCTTGGGGGCTTTGGGGATGAGTCCCTGAACATCAGACCCTGAGGAGAGTCGCAGGAACCTCTTGAGAAACCAAAGTGAGATTCAAACTCTAAAATTTCTTTTGGTGTTAATGGGTCCCACTGAGGAACCCAACTGAAAAAACATCTTCAGGCCTGTCTAAGAGCACAAACTTGGAAACTGTGATGACAGATCATAGAATCACAAAATCATCAAAGTTGGAAAAGACCTTCAAGATCTTCTAGTCCAACTGTCAACCAGCACCACCACAATCACCCCTAAACCATATCCCAAAGTGCCATATCCAGATGCTATCTGAACTCTTCCAGAGACTCCACCAGCTCCCTGGGCTGTTGTTCCAACACATAAACACTCCTTCAGTGAAAAGTTTTTCTTTAATATCTAATCTGAACCTTACCCAAGAAAACTTAAGGCTCTTCCTTTCACTATATGCTTGGTTGAAGAGAACAACCCCACCTCACTAAAATGTTGTTTTGGATTGTTGTACAGAACAAAGCACATTATAGAGAGGTCCACTCTGAGCCTCCTCTTCTGCAGACTAAAGAACCCCGGTTCCCTCAGCTGCTCCTAATCACACATGTTTTCCAGGCCCTTCCCCAGCTCCGATCCCTTCTCTGGACATGCTCCAGGCCCTCCAGGGCCTTTTTGCACTCAGGGACCAGAACTGGACACAGCACTCGAGGTGGGGCCTCCCCAGTGCCCAGCACAGAGGGACAATCCCTGCCCTGGTCCTGCTGGCCACCCTGTTCTCCAGAAAGGCCAGGGTGCCCTTGGCCTTCTTGCCCCCCTGGGCACACTCTGGCTCATATCCAGTCACTGTCAAGCAGCACCCCCAAGTCCCTTCCTGCTGAGCAGCTCTCAAGCCCCTCTGCCCCCAGCCTGGAGCCTTCCAGGGAGTTGTTGGGACCCAAGAGCAGGTCCTGACACTTGTCCTGATTGATGCAGCCTATCCAGATCCCTCTGCAGAGCCTTCCTGCCCTGCAGCAGATCCACACTCACACTCAACTTCATGGTATCCCCGAATTTCCTGAGGGGGCACTCGATCCCCTCATCCAGATCACCAAGAACGATGTTAAACAGGAGCAGCCCCAACCCTGAGGGGAACCTGCTGGCACACAGCTGAAGGAAAGAATGATGTTCTTCTCTCAGCTGGCCACAGACACTTCTTTCAGCAGTGTCATTTCTCCAAACAGACACAGAGTTAAGTCCAAGAGGCCCCTTTTCATGTCCCATCCTTAGACAGGAACCCCAGACAGTGCCCAGGAGGGATCTCCTCTCCCTGCACTGAGGGAAGGGACTCAGCTGAGTCAACAGAGGTGTCTCCTTGTGGCTCTGCAGACCTGGGGTCAGAAGGACACTCAGCTCCCTCCACAACCCCCATGGGCTGGGATTCCTCCTGCCCCACTTCAGTGGGCACAAAACAGGCACCTGCAGGTGACTCCTTGTCCCAGCTCCCCTAGCAATGAATGAAGAGCAAAGCCAGGAGGGACCTGCTGGGGCACAAAGCCCTGGTTCCTTCTGAGGGGCCAGAGGGGACCGAGATTCCTGCTGGGAACTGCAGGCTCCAGTGGAGCAGTTGCCAGGGACAGGGCAGCAGCTGTGGGATCTTCTTGGAGGCTGCTGGGACACTGCTTTGGCCAACTGAAGTGGCAGAAGGTGCCCACATGTAGGACAGGGGAACCTGTCACTGTTCCTTCTGGGCAGGGCAGCCCCTGGAGGTGCTCAGGTGACCAAATGGAGTCAGGTGGCCCAGGGAGAGAGGTCTCTCTCCTTTTCTTTATCAGGGGTGTTTTCTCATCTGCATCTGCTGCTCTCAAAGAGGAGGAGTTGGGCATGGGTGTGAAAAGCAGTGTCAGCCTGGGCTGTGGTGCCCATGGAATGGGAGGTCTCACCTCCCAAGAGGAAGGGTAATAGAAGAGAGCAGAGACTGGAGTGGAGAGGAGCAGACTTTGGCCGAGTCTCGTGACTTGGAGTGGGGGACCCACCCGTGTGAGAAACACAGAAGGGCAGCAGAGCTCAGTCCAACTGCTCTGCAAGGACAGGGTGTGGCAGGTCCCAGACTGTGCACACCAACAGTCAGGGAAAGAAGCAGAGCTGAGAAGGGCATGAAGGGCAGATCCCAGAGGGGCATCATCAGTGGCACAAGCTCTGGCTGGAGACCTGTCACCAGGGGTGTCCCCCAGGGTCCTCGACTGGACCCAGTGGAGTTTAACTTGTCCATCAATGGCTTGGATGAGGGGGTCAGGGCTTCCTCAGGAGTTTCACTGATGACACAAAGCTGGAGGAGTGGCCGATACCCCAGAGGACTCTGCAGCCCTTCAGGGTGCAGAGATGGGCCGAGAAGAACCAGTTTATTGCTGAGCATGATGCCATAAGGACTGGAATACCCCAAGCTGTCCCACCCATGTCCCCTCTGAAACACTTGCCCAGCCCCAGCCCGTTGGGTAGGGGGGTTGCAGAGACGCTTCCTGCGGGGCCAGCACTGCCCAGGGACAGCCAAAGCCTTGGGCTGGGACCAACAGCGCTGCAGCCACGAGCACTGGGCCCAGCAGGACAGGGGTTGCTCTGGGCACAGGGAACTGCATCCCAGCCACACCAGGGCAGTGGTGATCAGGGGACTCTTCCAGCCTCTGTTACTCTACAATTCAGCTTTCCTTGGAGAGCTCTTTGAGGAGAGCATAGAGAGAGAAGCAGAAGCAAAACTACCAAATGTACCAGTACAAACACAGCAGTTCCTCTGAGGAACATCTCTCTACTGAAATCATGGAAATCTACTGGACAAATCTGAGGAAAAAAAAGTTATTATCTGTGGTCACATCTTTGGCCAACTGAAGTGGCAGAAGGTGCCCACATGTAGGACAGCGGAACCTGTCACTGTTCCTTCTGTGCAGGGCAGCCCCTGGAGGGGCTCAGGTGACCAAATGGAGTCAGGTGGCACAGGGAGAGAGGTCTGTCTCCTGTTCTTTATCAGGGGTGTTTTCTCATCTGCATCTGCTGCTCTCAAAGAGGAGGAGTTGGGCATGGGTGTGAAAAGCAGTGTCAGCCTGGGCTGTGGTGCCCATGGAATGGGAGGTCTCACCTCCCAAGGGGAAGGGCAATAGAAGAGAGCAGAGACTGGAGTGGAGAGGAGCAGACTTTGGCCGAGTCTCATGACTTGGAGTGGGGGACCCACCCGTGTGAGAAACACAGAAGGGCAGCAGAGCTCAGTCCAGCTGCTCTGCAAGGACAGGGTGTGGTAAGTCCCAGACTGTGCACACCAACAGTCAGGGAAAGAAACAGAGATGAGAAGGGGATGAAGGGCAGATCCCAGAGGGTCATAGTCAGTGGCACAGGCTCTGGCTGGAGGCCTGTCAGCAGGGGTGTCCCCCAGGGTCCTACACTGGGCCCAGTGGAGTTTAACTAGTCCATCAGTGGCTTGGATGAGGGGGTCAGGGCTTCCTCAGGAAGTTCACTGATGACACAAAGCTGGAGGAGTGGCCGATACCCCAGAGGACTCTGCAGCTCTTCGGGGTGCAGAGATGGGCCGAGAAGAACCAGTTCATTGCAGAGCATGATGCCATAAGGACTGGAATACCCCAAGCTGTCCCACCCATGTCCCCTCTGAAACACTTGCCCAGCCCCAGCCCGTTGGGTGAGGGGGTTTGCAGAGACGCTTCCTGCGGGGCCAGCACTGCCCAGGGACAGCCAAAGCCTTGGGCTGGGACCAACAGCTCTGCAGCCACGAGCACTGGGCCCAGCAGGACAGGGGCTGCTCTGGGCACAGGGAACTGCATCCCAGCCACACCAGGGCAGTGGTGCTCAGGGGACTCTTCCAGCCTCTGTTACTCTACAATTCAGTTTTCTTGGAGAACTCTTTGAAGAGAGAATAGAGAGAGAAGCAGAAGCAGAGCTACCAAATGCACCAGTACAAACACAGCAGTTCCTCTGAGGAACATCTCTCTACTGAAATCATGGAAATCTCCTGGACAAATCTGAGGAAACAAGTTTATGTGTCTGTGGTCACATCATTTACTGGACCACAAGGAAGGTTATGGTTGGGTACAGTATCAAGGGGTCAGTTGTGCCTCAGGAACTCATCACCCAGTATGAGGGGGGGCTGTGAGGTCACTTCTGCCCCTGCAGGGGACAGGCCACCAGCAGGAAAGTTGTCTGGGGAAGGGCCTGTGAGGTTCCTTCTCCCTGCAGGAGCTGATGGCTCAGCCTGAGACTCCTGGCTGGGCCAGGGGCTCTCCAGCTGCCCCTGCCAGCACCTGGGACAGCCCAGCACAAGGCCCTTTGGTTCCAAGAGGCCCTGCAGTGTCACAATGGCCTCTTGATCCTGTGAGGTTCCGCAGTGTCCCAGGGCTCCCCTGATTCCATGAGGTCCCGCGTGTCACAGTGGCCACTTGCTTCCATGTGTTTCTGCAGCTGCCCAGGATTCCTTTTGTTCCTTGAGGCCCCACATGTCACAAAGGTCTTTTGATTCCATGAGGCTCCTCAGTGTCACAGTAGCCCCCTGATTCCAGAATATCCTTAAAAAAGGGCCCCTGGATTCCGTGAGATTCTGCAGTGCCCTAGAGTCCCTTTGGCTCCATAAGGGTCTGCACTGTGATAAGGGCCCCTTGATTCCATAGGGTTTCACAGTGTCCCAAAGGCCCCTGGTTCCCACAAGGTTTTGCAGTGTCTCATTGTTCCCATTGTTCCATGAGGTTCTGCAGTCTTACAGTGGCCCCTTCATTCCAGGAGGCTCCACAGTGTCCCTGGATTCCTATGGCTCCATGAGGCCCTGCCTTGTCAGACTGGGCCCTTGATTCTCTGAGGTTCCACAGTGCAACAATGGCCCCTTGTTCCCTGAGGATCCAAAATGTTTCTGGGCTCCTGTGGTTTCATGAGGGCCCACGTGTCAAATGGCCCCTCGGTTCCACCAGTATCCACAGTGTCCCAGTTTTCCTTTGCTTCCATGGGGCCCTGGAGTGTCACAATGACCCCTCTGGTTCCATGACTTCCAGAATGTCTTGGAGCTCCTCTGGTTCCACTGGGAGCTGCATGTCCAGTGTTCCCTCATCAGTGTGATGTTCTCACAACTCCTTAAGTTCCATGAGGCTCTGCAGTGTCACAACTGGCCCTTGACTCCATGAGGTTCCAAAAAGTCCCAGGGTTCCTTTGGCTCCAGGAGGCCCTGTAGTGTCACAATGGCCCCTTGTTTCCATGAGGTTCCACAGTGTGCCAGGAATCATTTTTTCCATGAGGCTGTGGACTATTATTATGGAACCCTGATTCCCTGCAGCCACGCTGTGTCACAGTGGCATCGTGGTTCCATGAGATCCTGCAGTGTCCCAGGATTCCTTCTGTAACATGAGACCCTGCAGTGTCACAGGTGCCCCTTGATTCCATGATATTCCACAGGGTTCCTCTGATTCCATGAGGCCCCCCATGTCACAATGACCCCAACAGCTTCAAAAAAGTACCTTGATGCCATGAGATACCACAGTGTCAGAGTGAGCCCTTAATTCCATGAGGTTTCAAAGTGTCACAATGATCTCTTTGGCTCCAGAAGGCCCTGCAGAGTCACAATGGCCCCTTGATTCCATGAGGTTCCCCAGTGTCACAATGGTCCCTTTAGCTCCGTGTGGCTCTTTGACATCCCGTGACCTCCCAGCTCTTGAGGAGCCCTGAGAACTTCCCCAGGGGGAAGGGCCGGATCCTGCCCTGGGATGGGGCAACCCCGGCTGGATGGACACACTGGGAATGAGAGGCTGGGAAGCAGTGCCGGGAAAGGGCCCTGGGGGTGCTGGTGGGTGCCAGTTGGCCCTGAGTCAGCAGTGCCCTGGCAGCCAGGAGGGCCAAGCCTGTGCTGGGGGCATCAGGGAGGGGATTGTCCCGCTCTGCTCTGCCCTGGGGCGGCCTCACCTGCAAGATTGGGGCAGTTTGGGGGGACACAATGGAAGGGAGAGATTGAGCCATTGGAGAGTGTCCAAAGGAGGCCACGAGGATGGGGAAGGGCCTGGAGGGGAAGGCGTGTGAGGACACTGAGGGCACTTGGTGTGTTCAGCTGGAGAAGAGGAGACTGAGGGGAGACCTCACTGCAGTCACAACTTCCTGGGCAGGGGCAGAGGAGGGGCAGGCCCTGAGCTCTGCTCTGTGGGGACCAGGGACAGGACTGAGGGAATGGCCTGGAGTTGTGTCAGGGCAGGGTTAGGCTGGATCTTGGAAAAAGGTTCTTCCCCCAGAGGGTGGTTGGGCACTGAACAGGCTCCCCAGGGCAGTGGGCACAGCACCAAGGCTGACAGAGCTCAAGGAGTGTTTGGATGATCCTCTCAGGCTCATGGTGTGAGCCTTGGGGATGGTCCTGTGCAGGGCTAAGGGTCGGACTGGATGATCCTTGTGGGTCCCTTCCAACTCAGCATATTCTGTGACTCTGGGATTATCAACCCTGTGTTCAGCACAAATCCAAAACACAGCCCTGCACTGGCCACGGGGAAGAAATTTAACTGGACTCCCCTGAAAGCAGCACACCCATTATGGGCTCTCACAGAAACATCCCACAGTCCATTTGCCACCTGGAACCAGTGACTCTGAGTTCCTGCTTCCCCAGCCCCAGGGATGGTGTCCTTGTCTGCTCATTCCTCCACACTCTCTTCTCAGTGATGGCATCTTAACCAGACAAGCCCCTGGGAATAATTTACTTCTAATTCTTTTGTGGTTAATTAGACAGATCTCAGAAGTGCATTCAAAGTGAATATATTGTATTAATAAAACCACAAATAAAGATGTCTTTTTTGTGTCCTGTTCACTTTTTTCCTGTTTTTACATTGATATCAGCAATCCCCAGTCGATATTGATCCCAAGCACCTCCTAATTCAGTCTGAATAGATACGAAAATCAAGACCTTTTGTGTCTGACAATCCATCAGACTTTATCCCTATCCCCACCCCACCATTCCCTCATCCAACCCCTGGGACTCAAAGCAGACTTGGGCAAATCTGAGCTTCCTCCACTCAAGACTGGGCCTGCAGGTTTCAACTCCTTGGTACCAACTCCCACCTGCTTGGCTTGGAGAAAGAGCTGCACAAGACAGGGGGTTTCTGTGGCTGGGTTTTGGTAGTGGGGGGGCTCCAGGAGTGGCTTCTTTTAGAATCTGAGAGAAGCTTCCCCTGTCCCATAGAGCCAATGCCAGCTGCTCCAGGACGGAGTTCCTGCCACTGGCCAAGGCTGAGCCACTTAGGAGTGACAGTAGCACGTCTGGGATAACATATTTCAGAAGAGAGGAGAGTTGAATAGAAAAAATTCCATCCTGGGAAGAGCAGAGTGAGAACATGGGATAACAACACAGACACCAAGGGCAGTACAGAAAGAGGGGCAGGAGGGACCCCACAGGAGCAGGGGAAGGACTCAGAGCTGAGTACCCTGGAGTACATGGGGGAACATCGGGGTGCAGAGACCCCCTTAAGCCCCTGGAGGCTCCCACACTGGAGCAGGGGGATGCAGGAAGGAGGCTGTGACCCCATGGCAGTCCCAGGATGGAGCAGGTCCTGGCAGGGACCTGCAATCTGTGCAGAGGGAAGCCCAGGCTGGAGCAGGTTTTTCCCAGCAGGACTCGTGGCCCCTGTGGGGGACCCACACCGGGTCAGCTCATTCCTGAAGGACTGACCCCATGGAGGAGGGACCCATGGGACAGCAGGGTGGGAAGAGCTGCTGCCCGAGGGATGGACTCACTGGAGATGTCCACCCAGGACTGTCTCCTGTGGGAGGGACCCCACAGGAGCAGGGAAGGATCCAACTCCTCTCCCTGAGCAGTGACAGAAACAACAACTGACTGTAACCCCCATTACCATCTCCATGCACCGCTGGGGGGAGGAGGGAGAGCTGAGAAGGAAGAAAGGATGGATGGAAGGTGATTTTCAGACTGTTTTATTTCTCACTCTTGGCTTTTATCCTTTCAGTAATACATTTAAGTACTATCCCTACTTCGAGTCTGTTTTGCCCTTTAGGAAACAACTTATCTCTATCAGGAATCCTCAGCTGGTTTTTTTCTCTCCTCTGTGGAGTTGCAGAGGGAGGGGGGGATGGCAGTTTTTAGTGGGTGTTTGAAATCCAGCCAGGGTCAACCCACTAAACCAACCCTTGTGTTTGAAGCCCTTTTGTGATGTCACAGCCTACCCTCTCTGTTCTGGAATAGCCCTTGGCAACCAAAGAACCAACACCCCACAAGGTCAGAATGCAACCCCACCCATGTGCCCCTTTAGGATGTCCCAGCCCATCTTCTCCATTCTGGAATAGCCCCTGGAAACCAAAGAACCAACGCCCCACACCCCCACAGTGCAGCCCTACCTATCTGCCATGGGATTCTTTGAGAAGTCACGGCCTTTCCCCCAGGAAAGAAAGCCTGTAACCTTCGGGTTTCAGGTGCAGTTGGTGGGACACCCTGGGCACTCCATGGGCAGCAAGAGCTTTCTGTCCTGGCACCTTTTGTCTGGCAGGAATCTTTGTCCACATTCAAATTTGGCAGTCGGACTGACAATTCCAGCGCGGGGCTCCTGCAAGCGAATGACAGCCCTGCCCTCCAGGAAAGAAACCCCTTCCCCTCGGTCTCTTTTCCTCTTCCTTCAAATACAACCTGCAGGGCAGTTTTCTGCCATCTCTTCTCTTGGGAACTGTGAAGATAGACCCGCTCCCATGTTTAACACCTCACGCAAAACCACCCCGTTAACACCTTTCCCAACCTTTCCCATCCTTTCCCAAAACCGAGATGTGGAAAGAACAAGTGCCCTTGTCCCTGGCTGTGCTGCTGTGCTGGGAGTCTCTTCCCTCCAGCTCTGCACACAGGCACTGCCCCTGCAGCTCCAGAGAAGGGCTGAAAAAGCATCTTCAACACAGAAATCAGGGCAGGTGTATCAGGGATTGTTGATATTTTTTGGTCTGTGTTTGGCCCAGCCACCTGCAAAAGTTTTGTTCTTTGCCTGCCAAGTTCACTGATAAACGGGAGCTTCGTCCTTGGGAGACAGTTTCTTGTATAAACTGTTTTAATTGGTGTTCTGTGATTGGCTGTGTTATAAGTAAAATGAAATTGAGTTGAAATATAGTAATAAAATTTTTTGAAGATTTATGAAAAATGCAAATAAGCAAAACAGCATGCTGGGTGGCTGGGGAGATTCCTGCTTCACTCACAGCACACAAGTGCAGTAAGCAAAACCAGTAATTTTTATTCTCTTATCAGTTCCCCTCCCATTGTCACTTGTTGTCCCCCTATTGGATTCAAGTTTGCAGGTCTGGTTCTGGTTGGCTTCCCTGCAGACCCGTTTCAGTTGCCAGGTGCTTTCCTTTCCATAGTTTTAATTAGTCCTTAGTCCTTGAGGCCTAGTGTGTCTGTATTTCCAGATGTCCATCTTGGATACTCTGTATCGTTCTAATTCTTGACCCTTTGATCCTTGTCCTTCCCTTTGTTACTTTATGCATGTGCTATGAGACAATAACCTTTTTAGAAAAGTAAGATACAAAATACTTATTCAGCAAAGCACAATAATTTGTCTTTCCAGCTTAAGAACTGCAAGCTGCATGACTATCAGCTTACAATGCTGACAGATTAATGAACCATTCTGCAACTTACAGTCTCCCAACCTTAACAGAACATTGATTATAATAACATATATATGTATATAAGAATATAATATGCAATACAATGTAATGAGTAAAATACTGCTACTAATTCGATGAGTAAATTAAACTACTACTACTAATTTATTACATGCCTAAACCATGTGAGTCAGTAACTATTTTTTTCCACCTCTCCTCTTCCTGTCTCTTCTCTCTTCTTCCTCTCCAGCTGGTACCACGTGAATCATCGACTCATCAGTAACCATTTTTTTTCTCCCCTCTCTCCTTCTCTCTTTCTTTATTCCTTTTAATCTGTTTTCTTTTACTCTTTTCCTTCTCTTGTGGGTAACTTAAAAGCAATGAACTGTGTTTTACTAAAGCTGGTATATGGATTGTTTTAGTGGGTGTTTCCTTTGGAATGGGTCTTTGTGCTGAACATCTGAGTGAAATTTTTTTTCCTTGGTTGTATTTTACTCCTGTAAAAGCCTTTTTGGCAAAATATCGTATTTTTATCACTACATTAAAAAGAATTTTTCTTAGAGAAGAGCATGTGACTCTGTCTCCGGACTCTAATTAGAGGTTATAACAAAGCAAAAGCTTTTAAAAAGTCTTAAATAAAAAATGCAAATGCTCTGGGCAGTTTACAGCTTAATCCAGAGCACAACACCCTCTTCTCTTCGGAGGTGCCGTCCCGGTAGCCCCTGTAAAGAGCTGAGCGTTCTAGGTGAGTTGTGGAGGCAACAAGGAGGAGTAGAGGTCCAGGGAAATTTCAGAAATGCCACAGAATATTTTCTTTCCCTACCCAAGGTGTGCCATGCAGTGAGAGCCGCAGGCTCCGACTCTGGCGACCACCAGGGACTCGAGGACCTCGGTGCACTTTGGAGACAGTGAGTGGTGGAATTGTTGGGGTTTGGCCCATGTGCAGCTGAAGTCGTGCATTGCTTTGGGTTTCCTTTCTTGGAGGTGATGAAGAGAATAAGCAGTGACTGCAGGAACCCCTGAGCCAGTCCAAGGGACCTGCTTTTGGAAGGTGGAATGACATGCCCAGCTCTCTGCAGGATAAGTCGAGGTCTCTGAGCCAGAGAGGGCCCGAGAGCCGGGTACAGGTACAAGTCCCTTAGGAGAGGGAAACAGAGAGGCTGAGTTTTGGCCCCAGCACTGGGGTGTGCAGGGCAGAGCAGAGAATCTTCCCCATGGAGGAATCTTGTGCATCTGTCTTTGCAGGTCTGACAGACACTTCTCATCAGAGGTCGTTCTGTGAATGTCTTTGTGTTCTTTCTTTGGAGGTGGGATGAGAGTGGTGGGGTGGGCTATCGACACTGGAGGGTAGAGGAGCAAGGGGAGCATTTTCCTGCCAGTCCCAGTCAGATGTTACTTCTACAGGCTGTGTTTTTGGTGAATCCAAGCACATCCCTTGTCATTATTTTTTTTTTTTCCCGTTGATACACAACCTGGCAAGTATGGGTGGAATGTGAAGGAGGTCCTTGCAGTAAGAGGTCAGTGTTAAAGAACCTCAGATGGAAAGTATTTATCAGAATGTTCCACTCTGAGGGGATATGTCAGTATGTGCCTTTGCCTCTGTGATTTTTTTGCAGCAACCTTCTGTATTCCCAGAGGAGCAGAGCCAAAAATGTCATAGGGACAGTCATGCTGTCCATCCCATGTGCCACAGGCCCCTTTGTGATGTCACTCTCCATTCTGGAATGGTCCCTGACAACCAAAGAGACAATGACCTAAACACCCACATGGCAGCCCCACCTGTGTGAAATGGGCCCATTTGTGATGTCACAGCCTATTGTCTCCATTCCAGAATGGTCCCTGGCAAACAAAGACCCAGCACCTCGTTCGCCACAGAGCAGCTCAACCCATTTAACTTGCACCCCTTTATGATGTCATGGTCCATCCTCTCCATTCTGGAATAACCCCTGGCAACGAAAGAACCGATGCCCCACATTGTCAGAATGCAGCCCCACCTGCCTACCATGGCCTTCTTCGTGATGTCATGGCCTATCCTCTCCAATTTGGAAAGGCCCCTGCAATACAAAGAACACACATCCCACTGCCTCACACTGCAGCCTTACCTCTGTGCCATGGACCCTTTTGTGATGTCACAGCCTATCCTCTCTGTTCTGGAATGGTTCCTGGAAAACAAAGAGCCAACACCCCACAATGTCCCAGTGCAGCCCAACCCATGTGCCATGGGACTCTTTGTGATGTCACAACCTGTCCTCTCTATTCAGTTATCCACACTGGCAACCAAAGAACCAATGCCCCAAACCCGCAGAGTGCAGCCCTACCAGTGTTCCCTTGTCCCCTTTGTGATGTCACGGCCCATCCTCTCCATTCCAGAATGGCCCCTGGAAACCAAAGAATCAACGCCTCAAACCCCACAGAGCAGCACAAACCATGTAAGTGTTGCCCCCTGTCATGGTCTGTATTCTCTATTTCGGAAAACCCCCTGGATACCAACGATCCAATGCCCCACATTGTCAGAATGCAGTCCCTCCCCAAGCAGGGGTGTATGACAATACACAAATATCCTTTAATAGAGGGCTGTTATTTTTCCTTTCTCCATACTTGCTCCCCATACTTGGAGCTTCTTAATTTTGGATTTACAATTGCTTATAAGAAGGAGTTTGGTCTTCCTTCTAACTCATCCTCCTTAGGAAAACACTTGTGTTTCATTAAACTGAGAGAGGTACAAAATTCATGTTTTGTTTGCAGCCCAGAGATCTTGCAGGCTCTTCCCATTTGCCTCTGCCTCTCTCAGAGAACTTGTGTGGACACCTTCCCTGCCTGCACCAGGTGATTTCACAAAACTGGGAGTGGGGGTATCTCATAGAGAAGGACCTTGGGGTGTTTTGAGGCCACTCCGGTGGGGGACTGCCAGCACTTGGCTTGGCAGGGCAACACTGCACCTCTGCCTCCCACAGTCCCTCCCGGGATGGGGCTGAGCTGCCCAGTGACAGCCCTGGAGATACAAAAGGGTGGCTGGGGAGACATGAAGGGACTGTGAAGGTACAAAGGGTGGAGGGGAGACGTCTGTGGCCTGAGCTCACCTGAGACATCCACCAGACCATCAAACCTTTGGATTCATACTGGTTTACTGCCCCTCCATTCTCTCCTTGCATTTTCTTTCCAAACCTAAATCCCAGCCAGAAGTAATTTTTAGCCCTGGCTGCACCCAGAAAGGCCCATGCCATTGGAGCATTAAAATACCATGTGAGGTCACAGGGTCACATCTGTTCCTGCATCAAAATTGTCATAATGTTAAAGTTTTAGAAAAAAAGAGCTCTGCATATTCCCATGTGGGCTGGGTTTGATGTCCCCACATGAGCCCCGTGCAGCAGGTTTTGGTTAAAACTCCTGGAGACAGAGAGTTGCTCCAGAGTGACATTTCGCCTGACTCTTCTCCTTGGATGAGGCAGAAACATCCCCTTTCTCTTGCCCTTCTCGGTGTGTGGGGCGAAAATCGCCCTTGTCAGGGAGCCCTTGACAGAATCACACCCAATATTCCAAGTGGGAAGGGACCCACAGGGATCATCGAGTAATCCTGTACCAAAAATACCCCTCAGAAAAAAGGAAACAGTCGGGAATTCCTCGCTTTTTGGCGCAATTCCAATCATGGTCAGCAGGGGCCGCTGTTGCATCACCGGAAGGGCAGAGCCTGCAGGGGCTCCCTGACAAGGGCGATTTTCGCCCCACACACCGAGAAGGGCAACAGAAAGGTGGTTTTTGGCCTCATGCAACCCTAACTCTAACCTAACCTAACCT
>NW_026087569.1:0-48450 GCF_022539395.1 Myiozetetes cayanensis
TGGAGGCACTGGGAGGGGATTGGGGGCACTGGACACACTGGGAGGCACTGGGAGGGGATTGAGGGCACTGGGAGGGGATTAGCACTGGGCGCACTGGGGCACTGGAGGCACTGGGAGGCACTGGGAGGGCATTGGCACTGGGAGCACTGGGAGGCACTGGGAGGCACTGGGTGGCCATCGCCCAGCGCATCGTGGCCCCCGGCAAGGGCATCCTGGCCGCCGATGAGAGCACTGGTGGGCACTGGGACGCACTGGGAGGGGATTGAGGGGCACTGGGAGGCACTGGGAGGCACTGGGAGGGCACTGGGCAGCCATCGCCCAGCGCATCGTGGCCCCCGGCAAGGGCATCCTGGCCGCCGATGAGAGCACTGGTGGGCACTGGTGGGCACTGGGAGGGCACTGGGAGGGGATTGGGGGGCACTGGGAGGGCACTGGGAGGCACTGGGAGGGGATTGGGGGGCACTGGGAAGGATTAGGAGGGACTAGGGGCACTGGGAGCAACTGGGAGGAACTGGGCGGGACTGGGGGTTGTTAAGAAAGGGCCAGGAGGGCACTGGGAGTGGACTGGGAGGGACTGGGGTCACTGGGAGGGGGCTTGGCCGCACTGGAAGGGCACTGGGAGTGGACTGGGAGGGACTGGGGTCACTGGGAGGGGGCTTGGCCGCACTGGAAGGGCACTGGGAGTGGACCGGGAGTGACTGGAGGGAGATAAGAAAGGGCCAAGAGAGCACTGGGAGTGGGCTGGGAGGCACTGGGGGCAACTGGGAAGGATTAGGAGGGACTGGGAGAGGACTGGGAGGGGGCTGGGAGGGACTGGGAAGGATTAGGAGAGACTGGAAGAGGACTGGGAGCACTGGAAGGGACTGGGAAGGATTAAGAGGGACTGGGAGGGACTGGGGGCACTGGGAGGGGGCTGGGAGGGACTGGAAGTGGACTGGGCGGGACTGGGGGGAGATAAGAAAGGGCCAAGAGGGCACTGGGAGTGGACTGGGAGGGACTGGAGGGCACTGGAAAGGGGACTGGGGAGCACTGGGGGAAACTGGGAGGCACTGGGAGGGGACTGGGAGGCACTGGGAAGGATTAGGAGAGACTGGGAGGCACTGGAAGTGAACTGGGAGGGGGCTGGGCCTCACTGGAAGGGCACTGGGAGCAATTGGGAGGAACTGGGAGGGGCTGGAGGGAGATAAGAAAGGGCCAAGAGGGCACTGGGAGGGACTGGGGGCACTGGGAGGGGACTGGAGGGCACTGGAAAGGGAACTGGGGAGCACTGGGGGAAACTGGGAGGGGACTGGGGGGCACTGGGAGGCACTGGGAAGGATTAGGAGAGACTGGGAGGGACTGGGAGCAACTGGGAGGCACTGGAAGTGAACTGGGAGGGGGCTGGGCCTCACTGGAAGGGCACTGGGAGCAACTGGGAGGAACTGGGAGTGGATTGGGAGGGACTGGAGGGAGATAAGAAAGGGGCAGGAGGGCACTGGGAGGGACTGGGAGCACTGGGAGCAACTGGGAGGAACTGGGAGTGGACTGGGAGGCACTGGAGGGAGATAAGAAAGGGCCAAGAGGGCACTGGGAGTGGACTGGGAGCACTGGGGGCAACTGGGAAGGATTAGGAGGGACTGGGAGCACTGGGAGGGGGCTGGGAGGGACTGGGAAGGATTAGGAGGGACTGGGAGAGGACTGGGAGCACTGGGAGGGCACTGGGAGGGACTGGGAAGGATTAGGAGGGACTGGGAGGGACTGGGGGCACTGGGAGCACTGGAAGGGCACTGGAAGTAGACTGGGCGGGACTGGGTGGAGATAAGGAAGGGCCAAGAGGGCACTGGGAGTGGACTGGGAGGGACTGGGAAGGATTAGGAGGGACTGGGAGAGGACTGGGAGCACTGGGGGGTAACTGGGAAGCACTGGGAAAGATTAGGAGTGACTGGGAGGAACTGGGAGTGACTGGGGGGAGATAAGAAGGGGCCAAGACGGCACTGGGAGTGGACTGGGAGGGACTGGGAGGCACTGGGAGTGACTGGGAGGGGGCTGGGCCTCACTGGAAGGGCCCTGGGAGCAACTGGGAGGAACTGGGAGTGGACTGGGAGGCACTGGAGGGAGATAAGAAAGGGCCAAGAGGGCACTGGGAGTGGACTGGGAGGGACTGGGGGCACTGGGGGCAACTGGGAGGAACTGGGAGGGACTGGAGGGAGATAAGAAAGGGCCAAGAGGGCACTGGGAGGGACTGGGAGGGACTGGGAGTCAACGCCAGGGCACTGGGAGGGACTGGGTTGTACTGGGAGGGGATTGGGAGGGGACTGGGACTTACTGGGAGCTTCTGGGGAAGCACTGGGAGCTACTGGGAGGATACTGGGAGCTACTGGGAGGATACTGGGAGCTACTGGGAAGCACTGGGAGCTACTGGGAGGACACTGGGAAGCACGGGGAGGCACTGGGAGGATACTGGGAGCTACTGGGAGGACACTGGGAAAACACCACATGTTGGCTGGTCCATACTGGGAGCCACTGGTGCATACTGGGAGTGTGTGGTTCATACTGGGAGTCACTGGTTTGTACTGGGAGTTACTGGTGCGTACTGGGAGTTACTGATTTATACTGGGAGCTGCTGGTTCATACTGGGAGCCATTGGTGTGTACTGGGAGCCACTGGTGCATACTGGGAGTTGCTGGTTTATACTGGGAGTCACTGGTTTATACTGAGAGCCACTGGTTTATGCTGGGAGTTACTGGTGCATACTGGGAGTCACTGGTTTATACTGGGAGCTGCTGGTTCATACTGGGAGCCACTCGTGCATACTGGGAGTCGCTGGTTCATACTGGGAGTTGCTGGTTTATACTGGGAGTCGCTGGTTTATACTGAGAGCCACTGGTTTATGCTGGGAGTTACTGGTTTATACTGAGAGCCACTGGTTTATACTGGGAGTCACTGGTTTATACTGGGAGTCACTGGTTTATACTGAGAGCCACTGGTGCATACTGGGAGTCACTGGTTTATACTGGGAGTCCCTGGTTTATACTGAGAGCCACTGGTTTATACTGGGAGCTGCTGGTTCATACTGGGAGTCCCTGGTTTATACTGAGAGCCACTGGTTTATGCTGGGAGTTACTGGTGCATACTGGGAGTCACTGGTTTATACTGAGAGCCACTGGTTTATGCTGGGAGTTACTGGTGCATACTGGGAGTTGCTGGTTTATACTGAGAGCCACTGGTTTATACTGGGAGCTGCTGGTTCATACTGGGAGTCGCTGGTTTATGCTGGGCGCTGCTGGTTCATACTGGGAGCCACTCGTGCATACTGGGAGTCGCTGGTTCATACTGGGAGCCACTGGTCCTTACTGGGAGCCACTGGTGCATACTGGGAATAACTACTGTGTACTGGGAGGCACTGGTTTATACTGGGAGCCACTGGGTGACTCCCATTCCCTAGTGATCCTTACTGGTCCTTACTGGTCCATCCCAGTCCATACTGGTCCATACTGGTCTGTACTGGTCCACACTGATCCTTACTGGTTCTTACTGGTCCATCCCATTCCCTGCTGATCCTTACTGGTCCTTACTGGTCTATCCTGACCCATACTGGTCTATAGCACTCCATACTGGTCTGTACTGGTCCAGACTGCTCCATACTCATCCATACTGGTTTATACTGGTTTATACTGGTCCATATTGTTTGTTATTGATATATACTGGTCCTTACTGGTCCAGACTGCTCCATACTCATCCATACTGGTTTATACTGGTCCATATTGTTTGTTATTGATCTATACTGGTCCTTACTGATCTGTAGTGGTTCTTACTGGTTTATACTGGTCCATCCTGTTCCTTACTGGTTCCTATTGTTCCTTCCTGTTCCTTAGTGGTCCATACTGACCCATACTGGTTTATACTGGTCCATACTGGTTTATACTGGTCCATACTGTTCTTTACTGGTTCTTATTGTTCCCTTTTGTTCCTTAGTGGTCTGTACTGACCCATACTGGTCCATACTGGTCCTTACTGGTCCATACTGGTCCATACTGGTCCGTAGTGATCCTTATTGAACTGTACAGGTTCTTGCTGATCTCTACTGGTGTATACTGGTTCATACTGGTTTATACTGGTCCATACTGGTCTATCTTGTTCTTTACTGGTTCTCATTGTTCCTTTCCATTCCTTAGTGGTCCATACTGACCCAGACTGGTCCTTACTGGTCCGTACTGGTCTATAGTGATCCTTATTGAACTGTACCGGTTCTTGCTGATTTCTACTGGTCCTTAGTGGTTTATACTGGTCCATACTGGTCTATCCTGTTCCTTACTGGTTCTTATTGTTCCTTTCTGTTCCTTAGTGGTCCGTGCTGACCCAGACTGGTCCATACTGCTCCATACTGGTTTATACTGGTCCATACTGGTCCATCATGTTCTTTCCCATTCCATACTGGCTCTTCTTGTTCTTTTCTGTTCCTTAGTGGTCCGTGCTGACCCAGACTGGTCCATACTGCTCCATACTGGTTTATACTGGTCCATACTGGTTTATACTGGTCCATACTGTTCCTTACTGGTTCTATACTGGTTCCTGTTTATCTGTTCCTTAGTGGTCCATACTGACCCATACTGGTTTATACTGGTCCATACTGGTCCATACTGGTCCTTACTGGTTTATACTCCTCCATATTCATCCAGACTGGTTTATACTGGTCCATACTAGTCCATACTGGTTTATACTGGTCCATCCTGTTCCTTACTGGTTCTTATTGTTCCCTTTTGTTTCTTAGTGGTCTGTACTGATCCTTACTGGTCTGTACTGATCCATACTGGTCCATACTGGTCTGTACTGTTCCATACTGGTCCATACTTGTCCATACTGGTTTATACTGGTTTTAACTGGTGTATTGACCCCCAGGCAGCATCGCCAAGCGGCTGAGCTCGGTGGGGGCGGAGAACACGGAGGAGAACCGGCGCTGGTACCGGCAGCTGCTGGGCCCTCCCACACCGCTCCACACTGTCCATACTGGTTTATACTGGTTTTAACTGGTGTGTCACCCCCCAGGCAGCATCGCCAAGCGGCTGAGCTCGGTGGGGGCGGAGAACACGGAGGAGAACCGGCGCTGGTACCGGCAGCTGCTGGGCCCTCCCACACCGCTCCACACTGGTTTAAACTGGTCCATACTGGTCTATACTGGTTTTAACTGGTGCATTGACCCCCAGGCAGCATCGCTCAGCGGCTGAGCTCGGTGGGGGCGGAGAACACGGAGGAGAACCGGCGCTGGTACCGGCAGCTGCTGGGCCCTCCCACACCGCTCCACACTGGTCTATACTGGTCTATACTGGTCTATACTGGTCCTTATTGAACTGCACAGGTCCTTGCTGATCTTTTCTGGTCCTTACTGGTTTATACTGGTCCATCCTGTTCCTTACTGGTTCTTATTGTTCCTTTCTGTTCCTCAGTGGTTTGTACTGACCCAGACTGGTCCATACTTGTCCATACTGGTTTATACTGGTCCATACTGGTTTATACTGGTTCATCATGTTCTTTACTGGTTCTTATTGTTCCTTTCTGTTCCTTAGTGGTCCATACTGACCCATACTGGTTTATACTGGTCCATACTGGTCCATCCTGGTCCTTACTGGTTTATACTCCTCCATACTCATCCAGACTGGTTTATACTGGTCCATACTGGTTTATACTGGTTTATACTGGTCCATCCTGTTCCTTACTGGTTCTTATTGTTCCCTTTTGTTTCTTAGTGGTCTGTACTGATCCTTACTGGTCTGTACTGATCCATACTGGTCCATACTGGTCTGTACTGTTCCATACTGGTCCATACTTGTCCATACTGGTTTATACTGGTTTTAACTGGTGCATTGACCCCCAGGCAGCATCGCCAAGCGGCTGAGCTCGGTGGGGGCGGAGAACACGGAGGAGAACCGGCGCTGGTACCGGCAGCTGCTGGGCCCTCCCACACCGCTCCACACTGCTCTAGACTGGTCCATACTGGTCTATACTGGTTTTAACTGGTCCATCCCCCCCCAGGCAGCATCGCCAAGCGGCTGAGCTCGGTGGGGGCGGAGAACACGGAGGAGAACCGGCGCTGGTACCGGCAGCTGCTGGGCCCTCCCACACCGCTCCACACTGTCCATACTGGTCCATACTGGTTTATACTGGTTTTAACTGGTGTATTGACCCCCAGGCAGCATCGCCAAGCGGCTGAGCTCGGTGGGGGCGGAGAACACGGAGGAGAACCGGCGCTGGTACCGGCAGCTGCTCTTCACGGCCGACCAGCGCGTGGACCCCTGCATCGGCGGCGTCATCCTCTTCCACGAGACCCTCTACCAGAAGGCCGACGACGGCCGCCCCTTCCCCAAGGTCATCCGCGACAAGGGAGCCCTCGTGGGCATCAAGGTGGGCACAGGTGGGGGGTGGCACACCCTGGGGACACCCTGGGGACATTGGGGACACCCTGGGGACACCCTGGGGACACTGGGGACACCCTGGGGACACTCTGGGGACAGGGGGTCACCCCGGGGGGGCAGCAGCCCCTCTACCAGAAGGCCGACGACGGCCGCCCCTTCCCCAAGGTCATCCGCGACAAGGGAGCCCTCGTGGGCATCAAGGTGGGCACAGACAGGGTGTGACACACCCTGGGGACACTCTGGGGACACCCTGGGGTCACCCTGGGGACACCCTGGGGACACCTTGGGGACACCTGGGGGACACCCTGGGGACATTGGGGACACCCTGGGGACACTGGGGACACCCTGGGGATACCCTGGGGTGAGCAGAGACACTGGGGACACCCTGGGGACACCCTGGGGACACCCTGGGGTGAGCAGAGACACTGGGGACACCTGCGGGGTCATTGGGGACACCCTGGGGTGAGCAGAGACACTGGGGACACCCTGGGGACATGAGGGACACCTCAGGGTCATTGGGGACACCTCAGGGTCATTGGGGACACCTTGGGGGTGTAAGAGGTCTTGGGGACACCCTGGGGTGAGCAGAGACACTGGGGACATGGGGGACACCCTGGGGACACTGGGGACACCCTGGGGACACTGGGGACACCCTGGGGACACCTTGGGGGTGTGAGAGGTCTTGGGGACACCTTGGGGATGGGAAGGGTCTTGGGGACACCCTGGGGTGAGCAGAGACACTGGGGACACCCTGGGGACACCCTGGGGACACCCTGGGGACACTCTGGGGACAGGGGGTCACCCCGGGGGGGCAGCAGCCCCTCTACCAGAAGGCCGACGACGGCCGCCCCTTCCCCAAGGTCATCCGGGACAAGGGAGCCCTCGTGGGCATCAAGGTGGGCACAGGCGGGGGGTGACACACCCTGGGCACACCCTGGGGACACCCTGGGGACACCCTGGGGTGAGCAGAGACACTGGGGACACCCTGGGGACATTGGGGACACCCTGGGGACACTGGGGACACCCTGGGGACAATGGGGACACTGTGGGGGGTGTTGGGGACACCCTGGGGACAATGGGGACACAGTGGGGGTGTGAGGGGTCCTGGGGACATTGGGGACACGGTGGGGGTGTGGGGGGTCCTGGTGACACCTTGAGGACACTGTGGGGGTGTGAGGGATCCTGGGGACATTGGGGACACTGTGGGGGTGTGGGGGACCCTGGGGACACCTTGAGGACACTGTGGGGGTGTGAGGGATCCTGGGGACATTGGGGACACTGTGGGGACATTGGGGTCACGGTGGGGGTGGGGGGTGTTGGGGACACTGGGGACAGTGTGGGGTGTTGGGGACATTGGGGACACCCTGGGGACGTCATTGGGGACACGGTGGGGGTGTGAGGGGTGTTGGGGACACCCTGGGGACATTGGGGACACGGTGGGGGTGGGGGGTGTTGGGGACACCTTGGGGACATTGGGGACACTGTGTGGGGGTATTGGGGATCTTGGGGACACCTTGGGGACATTGGGGACACTGTGGGGATATGGGGGTCTTGGGGACACCTTGGGGACATTGGGGACACGGTGGGGGTGTGGGGGTGTTGGTGACACTGAGGACACTGGGGGTGTGAGGGATCCTGGGGACATTGGGGACACTGTGGGGGTGTGGGGGTGTTGGGGACATTGGGGACACAGTGGGGTGTGGGGGTGTTGGGGACACCTGTGGGGACATTGGGGACACGGTGGGGTGTGGGGGTGTTGGTGACACTGAGGACACTGTGGGGGTGTGAGGGGTGTTGGTGACACTGGGGACAGTGTGGGGGTGTGGGGGGTCCTGGGGCCACCCGGGGCCAGGCTGTGACCCCCTGGTGACCCCGTCCCTGTCCCCCAGGTGGACAAGGGGGTGGTGCCCCTGGCTGGCACCAACGGAGAGACCACCACCCAAGGTGAGGGACCTCAGCCTGTGACATCATCCTGTGCCTGTGACGTCAGTCTATGCCCTGTCCTTGTCCCTGTGCCTGTGACATCAACCTGTTCTGTGACATCATGCTGTGACATCATCCTGTGTCTGTGACATCATCCTATGCCTGAGACATCATCCTGTCCCTGTGCCTGTGACATCATCCTGTCCCTGTGACATCATCCTGTCCCTTTTCCCTGTACCTGTGACATCATTCTGCGCCTGTGACATCATCCTGTGTCTGTGACATCATCCTGTCCCTTGTCCCTGTCCCTGTGACATCATCCTGTGTCTGTGACGTCATCCTGTGCCCTGTCCCTGTGCCTGTGATGTCATTCTGTGCCTGTGATGTCATCCTGTCCCTGTGACATCATCCTGTGACTTGTCATCCTGTGCCTGTGACGTCATCCTGTCCCCTCCCTGTGATATCATCCTGTGCCTGTGATGTCATCCTGTGACATCATCCTGTCCCTGTGACATCATCCTGTCCCTGTGCCTGTGACGTCAGCCTGTGTCTGTGACATCCATCCTGTCCCCTGTCCCTGTGCCTGTGACGTCATCCTGTCCCCTCCTTGTGATGTCATCCTGTCCCTGTGACATCAGCCTGTGCCTGTGACGTCATCCTGTGTCTGTGACATCAGCCTGTCCCCTGTCCCTGTGTCTGTGACGTCATCCTGTCCCTGTGACGTCGTCCTGTGTCTGTGACGTCATCTTGTTCCTTGTCACTGTGCCTGTGACGTCAGCCTGTCCCTGTGACATCATCCTGTGCCTGTGACATCATCCTGTGACATCAGCCTGTGACATCAGCCTGTGCCCCGTGTCCCCAATGTCCCCAACGTCCCCCAAATCCCCCCAATGTCCCCAAACCCCCTCAATGTCCCCAATGTCCTCGATGTCCCCAATGTCCCCAGACCCCCTCAATGTCCCCAATGTCCCCAATGTCCCCAAATCCCTTCAATGTCCTCAATGTCCCCAACACCCTCAATGTCCCCAAACCCCCTCAATGTCCCCAAACCCCCTCAATGTCCCCCAATGTCCCCCAAATCCCTTCAATGTCCCCAATGTCCTCGATGTCCCCAACACCCCCAGTGTCCCCAAATCCCCTCAATGTCCCCAATGTCCTTGATGTCCCCAACACCCCCAGTGTCCCCAAATCCCCTCAATGTCCCTAATGTCCTTGATGTCCCCAATGTCCCCAAAATCCCCTCAATGTCTTCAATGTCCCCCAAATCCTCTCAGTGTCTCCAATGTCCTCGATGTCCCCAACACCCCCAATGTCCCCAAAATCCACTCAATGTCCCCAATATCCCCAATGTCCCCAATGTTCCCAATGTCCCCAAAATCCCCTCAATGTCCCCAACACCCCCAATGTCCTTGATGTCCCCAATGTCCCCCAAATCCCCTCAATGTCCCCAATGTCCCCAAACCCGCTCAGTGTCTCCAATGTCCTTGATGTCCTTAATGTCCCCAATGTCCCCAACATCCCCAATCCCCTCAATGTCCTCAATGTCCCCCAACCCCCTCAATGTCCCCAATGTCCCCTCCTAATGTCCTTGATGTCCCAATGTCCCCAAAATCCCCTCAATGTCTTCAATGTCCCCCAAATCCTCTCAGTGTCTCCAATGTCCTCGATGTCCCCAACACCCCCAATGTCCCCAAAATCCACTCAATGTCCCCAATATCCCCAATGTCCCCAATGTTCCCAATGGCCAAAATCCCTCAATGTCTAACACCCCCAATGTCCTGATGTCCCAATGTCCCCCAAATGCCCTCAATGTCCCAATGCAAACCGTCTCAGTGTCTCCAATGTCATCGGTGTCCCCAATGTCCCCAATGATCTCAGCATCCCCATGTCCTCAATATCATCAGTGCTGCATGCCCCTCATGTAACGCAATGTCCCCAGTCACAGCAATGCAATGTCCCCAACATCCCAGACACTCCCAATGTCCCAATGATGTCCCCAGTGCCCCCTGGGCTGTCCCCAATGATGTCCCCAATGATGTCCCCAATGTCCCCAATGATGTCCCCAATGTCCCCAATGATGTCCCCAATGTCCCCAATGTCCCAATGATGTCCCCAATGTCCCCAAACAGGTCTGGATGGCCTCATGGAGCGCTGTGCCCAGTACAAGAAGGACGGGGCTGACTTTGCCAAGTGGCTCCCTGTGCCCCCTGTCCCCAATGATGTCCCCAATGATGTCCCCAATGTCCCCAATGATGTCCCCAATGTCCCCAATGTCCCAATGATGTCCCCAATGTCCCCAAACAGGTCTGGACGGGCTCATGGAGCGCTGTGCCCAGTACAAGAAGGACGGGGCAGACTTTGCCAAGTGGCTCCCTGTGCCCCTGGGCTGTCCCCAACGTCCCCTGTGCCCCTGGGCTGTCCCCAATGATGTCCCCAATGTCCCCAGTGATGTCCCCAATGTCCCCAATGATGTCCCAAATGTCCCCAATGTCCCCTGTCCCTGTCCCCAGGTCTGGATGGGCTGATGGAGCGCTGTGCCCAGTACAAGAAGGACGGGGCAGACTTTGCCAAGTGGCTCCCTGTGCCCCCTGTCCCCAATGTCCCCAATGATGTCCCCAATGTCCCCAATGTCCCCAATGATGTCCCCAATGTCCCCAATGTCCCCAGGTCTGGATGGCCTCATGGAGCGCTGTGCCCAGTACAAGAAGGACGGGGCAGACTTTGCCAAGTGGCTCCCTGTGCCCCTGGGCTGTCCCCAACGTCCCCAATGATGTCCCCAATGTCCCCAATGTCCCCAAACAGGTCTGGATGGCCTCATGGAGCGCTGTGCCCAGTACAAGAAGGGGCAGACTGGTGGCCCTGGCCTCTGCTCAACCCGTGAGCTCCGTCCCAGCCCACTCCCGTCACGGCCCTGAGCTGTGCCGTAGAACGCAACTTGCTGGGCTCCTGTGCGTCCAACATCCCCAGTGATGTCCCCAATGTCCCCAATGATGTCCCCAATGTCCCCAGGTCTGGATGGCCTCATGGAGCGCTGTGCCCAGTACAAGAAGGACGGGGCAGACTTTGCCAAGTGGCGCTGCGTCCTCAAGATCGGCCCCCACACCCCCACGGCCCTGGCGGTGCTGGAGAACGCCAACGTGCTGGCCCGCTACGCCAGCATCTGCCAGCAGGTCAGTCATTAACAGGGTCATTAACAATGGGGGCCTGGGGTCATTAATGGGGTCCTGGGGTCACCAAACATCTCCTGTGGTCAGCACCCCTGTTGGTGCTGGAGAACGCCAACGTGCTGGCCCCGCTACGCCAGCATCTGCCAGCAGGTCATTAATTAATGGGGTTCTGGGGTCATTAATGAGGGCCTGGGGTCATTAATGGGGGCCTGGGGTCACCAAACATCTCCTGGGGTCACCAAACATCTCCTGGGGTCAGCACCCCTGTTGGTGCTGGAGAACCCCAACGTGCTGGCCCCGCTACGCCAGCATCTGCCAGCAGGTCATTAACGGGGTCATTAATGGGGTTCTGGGGTCATTAATGGGGTCATTAACGGGGTCCTGGGCTCAGCACCCCTGTTGGTGATGGAGAACCCCAACGTGCTGGCCCCGCTACGCCAGCATCTGCCAGCAGGGCATTAACGAGGGACTGGGGTCATTAATGGGGCCCTGGGGTCGTTAATGGGGCCCTGGGGTCATTAACGGGGTCATTAATGGGGTTCTGGGGTCATTAATGGGGTCCTGGTGGTCATTAACGGGGTCATTAATGGGGTCCTGGGGTCATTAATGGGGTCCTGGGGTCATTAATGGGGCTTGGGGTCATTAACGGGGTCATTAATGGGGTCCTGGGGGTCATTAACGGGGTCATTAATGGGGTCCTGGGGTCATTAATGGGGTCATTAATGGGGTCATTAATGGGGTCATTAATGGAGTCCTGTGGTCATTAATGGGGTCATTAATGGGATCATTAATGGGGTCAGTAATGGAGTCCTGGGGTCATTAATGGGGGCCTGGGGTCATTAATGGGGTCAGTAATGGAGGCCTGGGGTCATTAATGGGGTCATTAATGGGGTCATTAATGGGGTCATTAATGGGGTCATTAATGGGGTCCTGGGGTCATTAATGGGGTCATTAATGGGGTCATTAATGGGGTCATTAATGGGGTCAGTAATGGGGTCCTGGGGTCATTAGATGGTGGTCACTAGGGGTGATTATGGGGTCACTAGTGGGGTCAGTAATGGTGGTCCTGGGGTCGTTGGGGGTCATTAATGGTGGTCCCTAATGGGGTCATTAGATGGTGGGTCCCCAGTAGCTGGTGTCCTGGTGGTCATTAAGGTGGGTCATTAATGGGGTCATTAATGGAGTCCCAAAACTGGTTGGTGACATCAAGAGAGAGTTTGGTGACACCTGGAGAGCGTTTGGTGTCCCCTGGAGATGGTTTGGTGTCCCCTGATGGTGTCCCCTGGGTGGCTCTGATGTCCCCTGGGTGGTTTTGGTGTCCCCTGGGTGGTTTGGTGTCCCCTGGATGGTTTTGGTGTCCCCTGGATGGTTTTGGTGTCCCCTGGGTGGTTTTGGTGTCCCCTGGGTGGCTCTGCTGTCCCCTGACGGTGTCCCCTGGGTGGTTTTGGTGTCCCCTGGGTGGTTTTGGTGTCCCCTGGATGGTTTTGGTGTCCCCTGGGTGGTTTTTGTGTCCCCTGGAGATGGTTTTGGTGTCCCCTGGATGGTTTTGGTGTCCCCTGGATGGTTTTGGTGTCCCCTGGGTGGTTCTGCTGTCTTGGTGTCCCTGGTGGTTTGGTGTCCCTGAGCGGTTGTCCCCTGATGGTTTGGTGCCCCAGAACGGGATCGTCCCCATCGTGGAGCCCGAGATCCTCCCGGACGGCGACCACGACCTCAAGACCTGCCAGTACGTCACTGAGAAGGTGGGTGGCACTGTCCCCAAATGTCCCCAACTGTCCCCATGGCCTCAAGACCTGCCAGTACGTCACTGAGAAGGTGGGTGACAGCCACAGTCATTGTCCCCAACTGTCCCCAACTGTCCCCACGACCTCCAGACCTGCCAGTACGTCACTGAGAAGGTGGGTGACACTGTCCCCAACTGTCCCCAACTGTCCCCAACTGTCCCCAACTGTCCCCATGGCCTCCAGACCTGTCCAGTGTGTCCCTGGAAGGTGGGTGACTGTCCCCATCGTGTGTCCCCAACGTGTCCCCAGGACTGTCCCCGTGGCCTCCAGACCTGCCAGTCACGTCACTGAGAAGGTGGGTGACGCCCATCATTGTCCCCAATGTCCCCAATGTCCCCTGAGTGTCCCCATGGCCTCCAGCACTGTCCCCTGAGTGTCCCCTGAGTGTCCCTGAGTGTCCCCATGGCCTCCAGACCTGCCAGTACGTCACTGAGAAGGTGGGTGACAGCCACATCATTGTCCCCAATGTCCCCAACTGTCCCCAATGTCCCCAACTGTCCCCACGGCCTCAAGACCTGCCAGTACGTCACTGAGAAGGTGGGTGACACTGTCCCCAATGTCCCCAATGTCCCCAACTGTCCCCAACTGTCCCCTGAGTGTCCCCATGGCCTCAAGACCTGCCAGTACGTCACTGAGAAGGTGGGTGACAGCCACATCATTGTCCCCAACTGTCCCCAACTGTCCCCAATGTCCCCATGGCCTCCAGACCTGCCAGTACGTCACTGAGAAGGTGGGTGACACTGTCCCCAACTGTCCCCAACTGTCCCCAATGTCCCCAACTGTCCCCAACTGTCCCCAACTGTCCCCTGGGTGTCCCTGAGTGTCCCCTGGGTGTCCCTGAGTGTCCCCACGACCTCCAGACCTGCCAGTACGTCACTGAGAAGGTGGGTGACAGCCACATCATTGTCCCCAAGCTGTCCCCAACCATATCCCAAGGTGTCCCCAGTGATATCCACGTGTCCTGGGCTGTCCCCAAGGTGTCCCCAACTCCCCTGATGTCCCCAAGGTGTCCCCAATGATGTCCCCATGTCCAGGGCTGTCCCCAAGGTGTCCCCAAGTCCCCAGGGTGTCCCCAGTGGTGTCCCCTGGGTGTCCCCAGTGATGTCCCCAAGTCCTGGGGTGTCCCCTGGGTGTCCCCAAGGTGTCCCCTGATGTCCCCATATCCCAGGGTGTCCCCAGAGTGTCCCCATGTCCTGGACTGTCCCCAAACTGTCCCCTGATGTCCCCACGCTGTCCCCAACGATGTCCCCATGTCCTTGACTGTCCCCTGGCTGTCCCCAAGGTGTCCCCTGGCTGTCCCCATGGTGTCCCCTGATGTCCCCAAGGTGTCCCCAATGATGTCCCCATGTCCAGGGCTGTCCCCAAAGTGTCCCCAAACTGTCCCCAAACTGTCCCCTGATGTCCCCATATCCCAGGGTGTCCCCAGAGTGTCCCCAAGGTGTCCCCAGTGATGTCCCCATGTCCTGAGGTGCCCCCAGGCTGTCCCCACGCTGTCCCCTGGCTGTTCCCATGGTGTCCCCAAGCTGTCCCCTGGGTGTCCCCAAGCTGTCCCCGTTGTCCCCAGGTGCTGGCCGCCGTGTACAAGGCCCTGAGTGACCACCACGTGTACCTGGGGTGTCCCCTGGGTGTCCCCAGGATGTCCCCTGGGTGTCCCTGGGGTGTCCCCAATGCTGTCCCCAAGGTGTCCCCAAGCTGTCCCCGTTGTCCCCAGGTGCTGGCCGCCGTGTACAAGGCCCTGAGTGACCACCACGTGTACCTGGGGTGTCCCCAAGCTGTCCCCAAGGTGTCCCCAAGGTGTCCCCAAGCTGTCCCCTGATGTCCCCAAGGTGTCCCCTGATGTCCCCTGGGTGTCCCCAAGCTGTCCCCGTTGTCCCCAGGTGCTGGCCGCCGTGTACAAGGCCCTGAGCGACCACCACATGTACCTGGAGGGGACTCTGCTGAAGCCCAACATGGTGACGGGGGGACACGCCTGTGCCACCAAGTACAGCCCCGAGGAGATCGCCATGGCCACCGTCACCGCCCTGCGCCGCACCGTGCCACCCGCTGTGCCAGGTCTGTGTCACTGTCACCTCCCCCTGTGTGTCACTGTCACCTCATTGTGTCACTGTCACCTCCCCCATGGCCACCGTCACCGCCCTGCGCCGCACCGTGCCACCCGCCGTGCCAGGTCTGTGTCACCTCTATCACCCCCCTGTGTGTCATTGTCACCTCCCCCTGTGTCACTGTCACCTCCCCCATGGCCACCGTCACCGCCCTGCGCCGCACCGTGCCACCTGCTGTGCCAGGTGTGTGTCACCTCCCTGTGTCATTGTCACCTCTGTCACCCCCCTGTGTCACTGTCACCTCCCCCATGGCCACCGTCACCGCCCTGCGCCGCACCGTGCCACCCGCCGTGCCAGGTCTGTGTCACCTTATTGTGTCATTGTCACCTCCCCCTGGGTCACTGTCACCTCTGTCACCCCCCTGTGTCACTGTCACCTCCCCCATGGCCACCGTCACCGCCCTGCGCCGCACCGTGCCGCCCGCTGTGCCAGGTCTGTGTCACCTCCCTGTGTCACTGTCACCTCCCCCATGGCCACCGTCACCGCCTGCTGCGCACCGTGCCGCCCGCTGTGCCAGGTCTGTGTCACCTCCCTGTGTCACTGTCACCTCCCCCATGGCCACCGTCACCGCCCTGCGCCGCACCGTGCCGCCTGCTGTGCCAGGTTATTGTCACCTCTGTCACCTCCCTGTGTGTCACTGTCACCTCATTGTGTCACTGCCACCTCCCCCATGGCCACCGTCACCGCCCTGCGCCGCACCGTGCCACCCGCCGTGCCAGGTCTGTGTCATTGTCACCCCCCTGTTACCTCATTGTGTGTCACTGTGTCACTGTCACCTCCCCCATGGCCACCGTCACCGCCCTGCGCCGCACCGTGCCACCCGCTGTGCCAGGTCTGTGTCATTGTCACCTCTGTCACCTCCCCCTGTGTCACTGTGTCACTGTCACCTCCCCCATGGCCACCGTCACCGCCCTGCGCCGCACCGTGCCGCCTGCTGTGCCAGGTTATTGTCACCTCTGTCACCTCCCCCTGTGTCACTGTGTCACTGTCACCTCCCCCATGGCCACCGTCACCGCGCTACCTGCTGTGCCAGGTTATTGTCACCTCTGTCACCTCCCTGTGTGTCACTGTCACCTCTGTCACCCCCCTGTGTGTCACTGTCACCCCCCTGTGTGTCACTGTCACCTCCCCCTGTGTCACTGTCACCTCCCTGTGTGTCACTGCTTCACCGTGTCCTGTCGCCACTGTCACCCCCCTGTGTGTCACTGTCACCTCCCCCTGTGTCACTGTCACCACCCTGTGTGTCACTGTCACCCCCCTGTGTGTCACTGTCACCTCCCCCTGGGTCACTGTCACCTCCTGGTGTCACTGTCACCTTTCTGTGTTGCTGTCACTTTCCTGTCACCTCCCTGTGTCACTGTCACCCTCCTGTGTGTCTGTACCTCTGTCACCTCCTTGTGTCACTGTCACCTCTCTGTGTCACTGTCACCTCCCTGCACCGTCACTGTGCCACCTGCTTGTCGCCACGGTGGGTGTCACTGTCACCTCCTGTCACCTCCCTGTCACTGTCACTTGTCACCTCCTGGTGTCACTGTCACCTTTCTGTGTTGCTGTCACTTTCCTGTCACCTCCCTGTGTCACTGTCACTTCCTTGTCACCTCCCAGTGTTGCTGTCACCTCCCAGTGTCACTGTCACCTCCCTGTGTCACTGTCACTTCCTTGTCACCTCCTGGTGTCACTGTCACCTTTCTGTGTCACTGTCACCCCCCTGTCACCTCTCTGTCTCACTGGCACATTCCCAGTGTCCCCAGGGTCCCCAGAGCCCCAGAGTGACGTCCCCAGTGTCCCCAACCCATCCCTGATGTCCCCAACCCATCCCCAGTGTCTCCAGTGTCCCCAAACCCCCAGAGTGACCCCCCAGTGTCCCCAGACTGTCCCCAAACCCCCCAGAATGACCCCCCAATGACCTCAGACTGTCCCAGTGTCCCCAGACCATTCCTGATGTGCCCAGACCATCCCCAGTGTCCCCAGACTGTCCCAGTGTCCCCAGTCCATCCCCAGTGTCCCCAGAGTGACTCCCCAGTGACCCCAGACTGTCCCCAACCCCCCAGAGTGACCCCAGTGTCCCCAGACCGTCCCCAGTGACCCCTAGAGTGTCCCCAGGCCCCCAGAGTGACCCCCAGTGACCCCAGTGCCATCCCAGTGACCCCAGACCATCCCCAGTGTCCCCAGACTGTCCCAGTGTCCCCAGACTGTCCCCAAATCCCCAGAGTGACCCCCAATGACCCCAGAGTGTCCCCAGACCCCAGAGTGACCCCCAGTGACCCCAGACTGTCCCAGTGTGCCCAGAGTGTCCCCAGAGTGTCCCCAGACCCCCAATGTCCCCAGACCGTCCCCAATGTCCCCAGACCGTCCCTAGTGTGCCGACCTCCCAGAGTGACCCCCAAGTGACCCCAGACTGTCCCCAGTGTCCCCAGAGTGACCCCCCAGTGACCCCAGACTGTCCCCAACCCCCCAGAGTGACCCCCCCAGTGTCCCCAGACCCCAGAGTGACCCCCAGTGACCCCAGAGTGTACCCAGTGTGCTCAGGTGACCCCCAGTGACCCCAGAGTGTCTCATGACCCCAGAGTGTGCCCAGACCCCAGACCATCCCTGAGTGTCCCCCAGACTGTCTCACAGTGTCCCCAAACCCCCCAGAGTGACCCCCCAGTGACCCCAGAGTGTCCCAGTGACCCCAGACCATCCCTGATGTCCCCAGCCCATCCCCAGTGTCCCCAGTGTGCCCAAACCCCCCAGAGTGTCCCCAAACCCCCCAGTGATGTCCCCACTGTCCCTTTGGGCAGGGCTCCCGTTCCTGTCGGGGGGTCAGAGCGAGGAGGAGGTGTCTCTGAACCTCAACAACGCCATCAACCGCTGTCCCCTGCCCCGGCCCTGGGCTCCCAGTGTGCCCAGTGTGCCCAGAGTGACCCCCCAGTGACCCCAGTGACCCCAGAGTGACCCCCAGTGACCCCAGTGACCCCAGAGTGTCCCTAGTGACCCCAGACTGTCCCCAGTGTCCCCAGAGCATCCCCGAGTGTCCCCAGTGTCCCCAGAGTCCCCAGGTGTACCCCAGTGACCCCAGACTGTCCCGAGTGACCCCAGACTGTCCCAGTGTGCCCAGAGTGTCCCCAAACCCCCCAGAGTGACCCCCCAGTGACCCCAGACCATCCCCAGTGTCCCCAGAGTGACCCCAAGTGTCCCCAGCCATCCCCAGAGTGACCCCAGACCATCCCCAGTGTCCCCCAGAGTGACCCCCAGTGACCCCAGAGTGTCCCCACAGTCCCCAGAGTGACCCCCAGAGTGTCCCCAGACTGTCCCAGTGTCCCCAGACCATCCCCAGATGACCCCAGAGTGTCCCCAGAGTGACCCCCAGGGGTCCCCAGAGTGACCCCAGAGTGACCCCAGAGTGACCCCAAAGTGTCCCCAAAAGTGTCCCCCAGAGTGACCCCCAGGAGGTCCCCAGAGTGTCCCCAGAGTGTCCCCAGTGACCCCAGTGTCCCCAGAGTGTCCCCAAAGTGTCCCCAGAGTGACCCCAGAGTGACCCCCAGGGGGTCCCCAAAGTGTCCTCAAAGTGTCCCCAGAGTGACCCCACAGTGACCCCAGAGTGTCCCAGTGTCCCCAGACCCCCAGAGTGACCCCCCAGTGACCCCAGACTGTCCCAGTGTGCCCAAACCCCCCAGGGATGTCCCCAGACCCCCCAGTGATGTCCCCACTGTCCCTGTCTGTTCAGGGATCACGCTCCTGTCGGGGGTCAGAGCGAGGAGGAGGCGTCTCTGAACCTCACAACGCCATCAACCGCTGTCCCCTGCCCCGGCCCTGGGCTCTCAGTGATCTCAATGTCTCCCAAACCCCCCAGGAGTGTCCCCAAACCCCCCAGTGATGTCCCCAGACCCCCCAGTGATGTCCCCACTGTCCCTTTGTTCAGGGATCACGTTCCTGTCGGGGGGTCAGAGCGAGGAGGAGGCGTCTCTGAACCTCAACAACGCCATCAACCGCTGTCCCCTGCCCCGGCCCTGGGCTCCCAGTGACCCCAATGTCCCCAAACCCCCAGGATGTCCCCAAACCCCCCAGGGATGTCCCCAAACCCCCCAGTGATGTCCCCAATGTCCCTTTGTGCAGGGATCACGTTCCTGTCGGGGGGTCAGAGCGAGGAGGAGGCGTCTCTGAACCTCAACAACGCCATCAACCGCTGTCCCCTGCCCCGGCCCTGGGCTCCCAGTGTCCCCAATGTCCCCAAACCCCCCAGAGTGACCCCAGAGTGACCCCTCAATGACCCCAGACCCCTCAATGATGTCCCCAATGTCCCCATGTGCAGGGATCACGTTCCTGTCGGGGGGTCAGAGCGAGGAGGAGGCGTCTCTGAACCTCAACGCCATCAACCGCTGTCCCCTGCCCCGGCCCTGGGCTCCCAGTGACCCCAGTGTCCCCAAACCCCCCAGGGATGTCCCCAAACCCCCCAGAGATGTCCCCAAACCCCCCAGTGATGTCCCCACTGTCCCTTTGTGCAGGGATCACGTTCCTGTCGGGGGGTCAGAGCGAGGAGGAGGCGTCTCTGAACCTCAACGCCATCAACCGCTGTCCCCTGCCCCGGCCCTGGGCTTTGACCTTCTCGTACGGGCGGGCCCTGCAGGCCTCGGCCCTCAAGGCCTGGGGGGGCAAGAAGGACAACACCAAGGCGGCCCAGGAGGAGTACGTCAAGAGGGCGCTGGTATGGACCCCCTGGGGACACTCTGGGGACGCTTTGGGGGCGTTTGGGGACACTTTGGGTGTGGTTTGGGGTGTTTGGGGACACTTTGGGGACGTTTGGGGACAGTTTGGGGAGGTTGGGAGGGGCTGAGGGATGAGGGAAGGTTGGGGGGACATTAGGGACACCTTGAGAAGCATTTTGGGAACACTCTTGGTGCTAGGACACTTTGGAGACACTTGGGGACATCTCTGGGGACTGTTTAGGGGGTGGTTTGGGGACATTTGGGGGTGGTTTGGGGTGTTTGGGGACACTTTGGGGAGGTTGGGATGGAGCGAGGGATGAGGGGGGAAGGTTGGGGGGTGACTTGGGGACACCTTGGGGACACTTTGGGGACACTTTGGGGGCATTTGGGGACAGTTTGGGGGTGGTTTGTGGTGTTTGGGGACACTGGGGATGTTTGGGGGTGGTTTGGGGTCATTTGGGGATGTTTGGGATGGAGCAAGGGATGAGGGGGGTGACTTGGGGGCAGCTTGGGGACATTTGGGGACACCTTGGGGACAGCTTGGGGACATTTGGGGACACCTTGGGGACACTCTGGGGGCTTGGGGACAGTCTGGGGACACTTTGGGGGCATTTGGGGGCAGTTCTGGGAGGTTGGGATGGAGCGAGGGATGAGGGGGAAAGGTTGGGGGGGACATTGGGGACAGCTTGGGGACACCTTGGGGACATTTGGGGACACTCTAGGGACACTCTGGGGGCTTGGGGACACTCTGGAGACATTTGGGGACACTTTGAGGACACTCTGGGGACATTTGGGGGCGTTTGGGGACACTTTGGGGACATTTAGGGGACGGTTTGGGGAGGTTGGGATGGAGCGAGGGATGAGGGGAGAAGGTTGGGGGGTGACTTGGGGACACCTTGGGGACACCTTGGGGACACTTGGGGACACTTTGGGGACACTCTGGGGGCTTGGAGACACTTTGGGGACACTCTGGGGATGTTTGGGGACACTCTGGGGACATTTGGGGACATTTGGGGGTGGTTTGGGGATGGTTTGGGGAGGTTGGGAGGGGCTGAGGGACAAGGGGGGAAGGTTGGGGGGGACATTGGGGACAGCTGGGGGACACCTTGGGGACATTTGGGGACACTCTGAGGGCTTGGGGACACTTTGGGGACACTCTGGGGACATTTGGGGACCATTTGGGGGTGGTTTGGGGACAGTCTGGGGACATTTGGAGGTGTTGGGGACGGTTTGGGGAGGTTGGGATGGGGCTGACGGATAGGGGGAAGGTTGGGGGATGACTTGGGGACACCTTGAGGACACTTTGGGGACATTTGGGGACACTTTGGGGGCATTTGGGGGCGGTTTGGGGACATTTAGGGGCAGTTCGGGAGAGGGGGAGGGATGAGGGATGAGGGGGAAAGGTTGGGGGGTGACTTGGGGACACCTTGGGGGCATTTGGGGACACTTTGGGGTCACTCTGGGGGCTTGGGGACACCTTGGGGACACTCTGGGGACACTTTGGGGACACCTTGGGGGCATTTGGGGACATTTGGGGGTGGTTTGGGGAGGTTGGGAGGGCGGAGGGATGAGGGGGGAAGGTTGGGGGGGACACTGGGGACACCCTGGGGACACCTTGGGGACATTTGGGGTCACTCTGGGGGCTTGGGGATACCTTGGGGACACTTTGGGGACAGTCTGGGGACGTTTGGGGACATTTGGGGGTGGTTTGGGGACAGTTTGGGGAGGTTGGGAGGGGCTGAGGGATTAGGGGGAAGGTTGGGGGGTGACTTGAGGACACCTTGGGGACATTTGGGGACACCTTGGGGACACCTTGGGGACATTTGGGGGACACAGGGACGAGTGTCCCCATCTCCTCCATGTCCCCAATGTCCCTGGCGTCCCAATTCCCCCAATGGCCCCAAATCCCCCAATGTCCCCCACCACCTAAATCACCCCAACACCCCAATGCCCAAATGTCCCCAAATCCCCTCCATGTCCCCACACCCTCCCAATCCCCAATGTCCCCAACACCTCCAACCCCAAATCCCCCAATGTCCCCAAACCCCTCAATGTCCCCAAATCCCCCAACCCCTGATGTTCCCAAATGCCCCCACTGTCCCCAAATCCACCCCAATGTCCCCAAACCCCCAACACCCTAAATCCCCCAAATCCCCCAACACTCGATGTCCCCAATGTCCCCAAACCCCCAATGACTTCAAATCCCCTGATGTCCCCAATCCCCCAAGTCCCCCAAATCCCCCAATGTCCCCAAATGCTCCCATCCCAAATGCCCTAACCCCCTGATGTCCCCAAAATCCCCAATGTCCCCAACACCTCCAACACCCTAAATCCCCCAAATACCCCCAACACTCCCAATGTCCCCAAACCCCCGATGTCCCCAAATGTCCCCAACACCCCCAATGTCCCCAATGTCCCCAAACCCCCAATGTCCCCAAACCCCTCAATGTCCCCAAATCCCCCAACATCCCCAATGTCCCCAATGTCCCCAACCCCAAGTCCCCCAAATCCCCAATATCCCCAAACTCCCCAATGTCCCCAATGTCCCCAAATCCCTCAAACCCCCACCCGAAGTCCCCAACACTCCCAATGTCCCCAATGTCCCCAAACCCTTCCAATGTCCCCAAACCCTCCCAATGTCCCCAAATCCCTCAGTGTCCCCAAACCCTCTAATGTCCCCAAACCCCCAATGTCCCCAAATCCCCTCAGTGTCCCCAATGTCCCCAACACCCTCAATGTCCCCAAATCGCCCTCAATGTCCCCAATCCCCTGATGTCCCCAACCCCCTGATGTCCCCTGATGTCCCCAAGCCCCTGATGTCCCTGTGTGTCCCCCCAGGCGAACTCCCTGGCGTGCCAGGGCAAATACACCCCGAGCGGCACCGCCGGGGCCGCCGCCAGCGAGTCCCTCTTCGTGTCCAACCACGCCTACTGACCACGCCCACCCACCCAGGGACACGCCCACCTCACCCAGGGACACGCCCACCAACCATCAGACATGCCCACCATCCATCAGACACGCCCATCTTCAACTGGACACACCCACCTGCACCTGGACACGCCCACCCAATCATTGGACACACCCACCTGCAACTGGACACGCCCACCATCCAGCAGACACGCCCATCTGCACCTGGACACACCCACCCAATCATTGGACACGCCCACCCAAACCTGGACACACCCACCTGCACCTGGACACGCCCATCTTCAACTGGACACACCCATCTTCAATTGGACACACCCATCTTCAATTGGACACACCCATCTTCAACTGGACACGCCCATCTGCACCTGGACACGCCCACCCACACCAGGACACTCCCATCTGCACCTGGACACGCCCATCTTCACCTGGACACACCCACCCACCCATCGGACACGCCCATCTGCACCTGGCCACACCCATCTACACCTGGACACGCCCATCTTCAACTGGACATACCCATCTTCAAGTGGACACGCCCACTTTCACCTGGACACGCCCACCTTCAACTGGCCACGCCCATCTGCTCCTGGCCACGCCCCCTTTTTGCCCCTCCCCCCCCGTGTGTCTGTCTATTAATAAAGAGGCGGCGCCCCCAGAGCAAATTTTGGGGGGTTTTGAGTGGTTTTTGGGGGAGAGACCCCAAATTTGGGGGGGTTTGGGGATGCAGACCCCAAATTTGGGGGGATTTGGGGAGGGAGACCCCAAATTTGGGGGGATTTTGGTGGTTTTTTTGGATTTTGGGGGGATTTTGGGAGGCAAACCCCAAATTTGGGGGTTTGGGAGGGGGGAGATCCCAAATCTGGGGGGATTTGGGGAGGGAGACCCCAAATTTGGGGGGGTTTTTGGTGATTTTGGGGGGTTTTGGGTGGGAGACCCCAAATTTGGGGGCTTTTTGGTGGTTTTGGGGGATTTTGGGGGGATTTTTGGGAGGGAGACCCCAAATTTGGGGGGTTTTTTTGGTGGTTTTTTGGGGTTTTTGGGTGGGAGACCCCGAATTTGGGGAGATTTTGGGAGGGAGACCCCAAATTTGGGGGTTTTTTGGGGGAGAAGGGATGAGACCCCAAATTTGGGGATCCCAGATGTTCAGGGGGGTGGAAAATTGGGGGTTTCAGGGGGTGGGGGGTCTTGGGGGACCCCAAATCTGAGGGGTTTTTGGGAGGGAGACCCAAATTTAGGTTTTTTGGGGGGTTTTTGGGGGTTTTTGGGAGGGAGACCCCAAATTTGGGGTTTTTTGGGGATTTTTGGGTGTTTTGGGGAGGGAGACCCCGAATTTGGGTTTTTTTTGGGAGGGAGATGGAGACCCCAAATTTGGGTTTTCTGGGGGGTTTTGGGGGATTTTGGGGGAATTTTTGTGAGGAAGACCCCACCCAATTTTGGGGGTTTGGGAGGGGGAGAGACCCCAAATTTGGGGGCTTTTTGGGAGGGAGACCCCAAATTTGGGGGGGTTATTTGGTGTTTGTTTGGGATTTTGGGAAGGAGACCCCAAATTTGGGGGGTTTTTTTGGTGGTTTTTGGGGGGTTTTTGGGAGGGAGACCCCAAATTTGGGGGATTTTGGGAGGGAGACCCTGAATTTGGGGGGGTTTTTGGTGGTTTGAGGGGATTTTGGGGGTTTTGGGAGGAGACCCGAATTTGGGGTTTTTGGAGGGTTTTAGGGGGCTTTGGGGAGTTTTTGGTGGATTTTGGGGAGTTTTGGGAGGAGACCCCAAATTTGGGGGTTGGTGGTTTGGGGGATTTGGGGGTTTGGGAGGGGGAAAGACCCCAAATTTGGGAGGGTTTTGGGAGGAAGACCCCAATTTTGGGGGGTTGAGGTGTGTGTGTGGGGGGGAGACCTCAAATTTGGGGGATTTTGGTGAGGGAGACCCTGAATTTGGGGGGCTTTTGATGGTTTTGGGGATTTTGGGGGTTTTTGGGTGAAGACCCCCAAATTTGGGGGGGTTTTGGGAGGAGACCCTGAATTTGGGGGGTTTTCGGTGGTTTTGGGGTTTTTGCGAGGGAGACCCCAAATTTGGTTTTTGTTTTTGGTGGTTTTTGGGGGGTTTTTGGGAGGGAGACCCCGAATTTGGGGGTTTTTTTGGGAGGGAGACCCCGAATTTGGGGGTTTGGGAGGTGGAGAGACCCCAAATTTGGGAGGTTTTTGGGAGGGAGATCCCAAATTTAGGGGATTGAGGGGGATGGGAGACCCCCGAACTGGGGAGATTTTGGGAAGGAGACCCCCAGAATTTGGGAGCGTTTTTGATGGTTTAGGAATTTAGGGGGTATTTTGGGAGGAGATCCCAAATTTGGGTGGTTTGGTGGTTTGTGGGATTTTGGGGGGGATTTTGGGAGGCCAAGCCCCGAATTTGGGGGGTTTGGGAGGGGAGATCCCAAATCTGGGGGATTTGGGGAGGAGACCCCAAATTTGGGGAGGTTTGGTGATTTTTGGGGGGTTTTGGGAGGAGGCCCCGAATTTGGGGGGTTTTGGGGATTTTTGGGGGGTTTTGGGAGGAGACCATAAATTTGGGGGGTTTGGGAGGAGAGACCCCAGATTTGGGAGGGAGATCCCAAATTTAGGGGATTAAGGTGAATGGAAGACCCCGAATTGGGGGGATTTTGGGAGGGAGACCCCAAATTTGGGGTTTTATTGGTGATTTTGGGGGGTTTGGGAGGAGGACCCCAAATTTGGGTTTTGGGGGTTTTGGGGGGGCTTTGGTGAGTTTTGGTGGATTTTGGGGAGTTTTGGGAGGAGACCCCAAATTTGAGGGGTTTTGGTGGGATTTGGGTTTTTGGGAGGAGACCCCAGAATTTGGGGTTTGTGGGGAGACTTTGGGGGGGACTTTGGGAGGATTTTGGGGAGTTTTGGCAGGGAGACCCCGAATTTGGGGGGGGTTGAGGTGGGGAGGAGACCTCAAATTTGGGGGATTTTGCTGAGGGAGACCCCGAATTTGGGGGGTTTTTTGGTGGTTTTGGGGGGGGTTTTGGAAGGAAGACCCCAAATTTGGGGAGATTCTGGGAGGGAGACCCCAAATTTGGGGAGGTTTTGGTGGTTTTTGGGGATTTTGGGGAGATTCTGGGAGGGAGACCCCGAATTTGAGGGTTTTTTTGGTGTTTGTTTGGGATTTTGGGGGGATTTTTGGGTGGGAGACCCCAAATTTAAGGGGTTTTTTTGGTGGTTTTTGGGTTTTTTTGGGAGGGAGACCCCGAATTTGGGGGGATTTTGGTGGGCTTTGGGGATTTGGGGGGTTTTTTGGGAGGGAGACCCCAAATTTGGGGAGATTTTGGGAGGGAGACCCCGAATTTGTGGGGTTTTTGGTGGTTTTTGGGGGATTTTGGGGGAGTTTTGGGAGGGAGACCCCAAATTTGGGGTTTTTTTTGGCGTTTGTTTGGGATTTTGGGGGGATTTTTGGGTGGGAGACCCCAAATTTGGGGTTTTTTTGGTGGTTTTTGGGGTTTTTGGGAGGGACTCCGGGATTTGGGAGGTTTGGGAGGGGGAGAGACCCCAAATTTGGGAGGTTTTTGGGAGGGAGACCCCAATTTTGGGGGGTTAAGGTGGGGGAAGGGGGGAGAGACCTCAAATTTGGGGGCTTTTTGGGAGGGAGACCCTGAATTTGGGGGTTGTTTTGGGGGTTTTGGGGGGGTTTTGGGTGGGAGACCCCAAATTTGGGGTTTTTTTTTGTGTTTGTTTGGGATTTTGGGGGGATTTTTGGGAAGGAGACCGCAATTTTGGGGGGGTTTTGGTGGGTTTTGGGGATTTTGGGGGAGTTTTGGGAGGGAGACCCCGAATTTGGGGTTTTTTTTTGTGTTTGTTTGCGATTTTGGGGGATTTTGGGAAGGAGACCCCAGATTTGGGGGTTTTTTTGGTGGGTTTTGGGGGGGTTTGGGAGGGAGACCCCAAATTTGGGGGTCTCAGGGGTCAAAGGGGGTCCCAGGAGTCCTGAAATCCTCCTGAAACCCCAAAATCCTCCACAAATCCCTCCAAATCCTCTTGTAAATCCCAAAATCTTCTTAAAATCCCCCAAATCCTCCTGAAAATCCAAAAATCCTCCCCAAATTCCCCAAAATCCTTCTCAAATCTCCCCAAATTCTTCCCAAATCCCCCCCAAATCCTCCTGAAAACCCAAAAATCCTCATTAAATCCGACAAAATCCTCCTCAAATTCCCCAAAATCCCCCCCAAATCCTCCTCAAATCCCCAAAATCCTCCTCAAATCCCCCCTAAATCCTCCTGGGATCCCAACCCCCCAATCTTCCTGAAAATCCAAAAATCCTCCACAAATCCCCAAAATTCTCCTCAAATTCCCCCCAAATCCTCCTGAAAATCCAAAAATCCTCCCCAAACCCCCCAAAATCCTCCCTTGGGGTCCAAAACTCCCCCCAAATTTTTCTCCCATCTCCCAAAATACCCCTCAAATCGGCCCCAAATCCTCCAAGAACCCCCAAAATCTCCTCAAATCCCAAAAATCCTCCTCAAATCCCCCAAAATCCTCCTGCAAATCCCCAAAATCTCCCAAATCCCCCAAATCCTCCTCAAATCACTCCAAAATCCTCCTCAAATCCCATAAAATCCTCTTGAAAATCCAAAAATCCTCCTCAAATCCCCACAAAATCCTCTTTAAATCCCCAAAATCCTCCTCAAATCCCCAAATCCTCTTCCTAACCCCCCAAAATCCTCCTCAAATCCACCCCAAATTCTCCCTGGGGGTCCCAAACCTCCCCAAATCCTCCCAAACTCCCCCAAATCCTCAAAGCTCCCCAAAATCCCAAAATCCCATCGAAATCCCTCAAATCCCCAAAATCCCTCAAATCCCCAAAGTTTCCCCAAAATCCCCTCAAATCTTCAAACTCCCAAATTCCCTCAAAACCCCCAAATCCTCCCAAAAAAACCCCAAAACCTCTCAAAACTCCTCCAAAATCTCCTCAAATCGCCCCGAAATTCCCTCAAATCCCTCCAAAACCCCCTCAAAATCCACCCAAATGACCCCAAATCCCTCAAACTCCTCAACCCTCCAAATCCCCCTTATCCCCCAAATCCCCCAAAGTGACCCAATCATCCCAAACCCCAACTCCCCAAATCCCCATTTCCCCAAAATCCCTCAAAGTGACCTCAAAATGACCCCAGAGCGACCCCCAAATCCAAAACCCCCAAAGCTCCCCAAAATCCCCTCAAAGCTCCCACAATCTTCCCAACCCCCAAAATCCCCCAAATGACCCCAAATGACCCCAGGACGCCCCAAAATTCCCTCAAATCCCCCCAAAACTCCCCCAAATCCCCTCAAATTGCCACCCTCCCAAATCCTCCCAAAAAAACCTCAAATCCCCCCAAACTCTCCCAAAATCCCCTCAAAACCCCCAAAACTTCCCAAAACCTCCCCAAAATCCCCCAAATCCCTCAAAAATCCCCAAGATCCCCCAAATGCCCCCAAAATTCCTCAAATCCCTCAACTCCCCCAAATCCCCCCTAAATCTCTCAAATCCCCTCAAAAAAATCCCAAATCCCCTCAAAACTCCCCCAAAATCCCCCCAAATCGCCCCGAAATTCCTCCAAATCCCCTCAAATCACTCCCAAACCCCCAAAAGACCCCAAAATTCTCCTCAAATCCCTCAAAACTCCCCCAAAATCCCCCCAAAATTCCCTCAAAACCCCCAAATCTCCTCAAACTTTCCCAATTCCCTCCTAAACTTCCCCAAAATCCCCTCAAATCGCCCCGAAATTCCCTCAAATCCCCCCAAATCCTCCCAAAAAAATCTCAAATCCCCTCACCCCCCCCCAAATCCCCTCAAATCACCCTGAAATTCCCTCAAAACCCCCCAAAGCTTCCCAAGTTCCCCCAATCTCTCACGATGCCTGAGATTCCCTCAAAGCCCCAAATCCTCCCCCAAAACCCCAAATCCCCTCAAAACTCCCAAAATCCCCAAATTGCCCTCAAAATTCCTCAAATCCCCAAATCCTCCCCAAAGGCCCAAATCCACTCAACTCCCCAAATCCTCAGATCGCTCTGAGAATTCCCTCAAAGCTCCCCAAGATCCCCAGATCGCCCCTCAAAGCCCTCCAAATCCATCCAACCCCACCAAACCCCTCCAATCACCCTAAAATTCACTCAAATCCCCAAATCCCCAAGTTCCTCAAGATCCGCTTAAATCGTCCTCAAGACCCCCAAAATCACTCATAGACTCCCAAATCCCCAAAACTCCCAAAATCCTCAAGTCACTAGACTCCCCAAATCGCACCTCCAAATCTCCAAAATCCCTTCAAAACTCCTCCAAAACCCCCTAAATGACCCCAAAATTCCATCAAATCCCCTCAAAATTGCCCATAAACCCCCCAAATCCCCTCAAAACTCCCTCAAAATCCCCCCAAATCACCCCAAAATTCCCTCAAATTGCTGCAAAATTCCCTCAAATCCCCCAAATCCCCCAAAACTCCCCAAATCCTCCCAAAACTCCTCCAAAATCCCCCTAAATTGCCCTCAAATTCCCTCAAATCCCCCCAGAAACCCCAAATCCCCTGAAAACTCCTCCAAAAACCCAAATTGCCCCTAAATTGCCCCGAAATTCCCTCAAAACTCACCCAAAAATCCGAAATTTCCCCAAAATCCCCTCAAATCGCCCCGAAATTCCCCCAAATCCTCAGAACCCCCCAGAAACCCCCCAAAATCGCTCCAAAATTCCCTCAAATCCTCCCAAATTGCCTTGAAATTCCCTCAAAACCCCAAAATCCTCCCAAAAAACCCCAAAATCCCTCAACCCCCCAAATTCCTCAAATCCCCCAAATCCTCCCCAAAAACCCAAATCCACTCAACTCCCCAAAATCCTCAAATCGCCCCGAAATTCCCTCAAAACTCCCCCAAAATCCCCCAAATCGCCCCTCAAAACCCCCCAAATCCCCTCAAAACCTCCCAAAACCCCCCAAATGACCCCAAAATTCCCTCAAATTCACTCAAAATCGTCCATAAACCCCCCAAATCCCCTCAAAAAAACCCCAAATCCTCCCTAAATCTCCCAAATCCCCTCAAAAAACCACCCAAATCCCCCCCAAACACCCCCAAATCCCCTCAAAACTCCCCAAAATCCCCTCAAATCCCTGAAATTCCCTCAAATCCCATCAACCCCCCCCAAAATTGCCCCCAAATGACCCCAAAATTCCCTCAAATCCCCTCAAAATCGCCCATAACCCCCCCCAAATCCCCTCAAAAAAACCCCAAAACCCCCTCAAATTGCCCCAAAATTCCCTCAAAAGCCCCAAAATCCTCCCCAAAAAATCCCAAATCCCCTCAAAACTCCTCCAAAATCCCCCCAAATCGCCCCGAAATTCACTCAAATCCCCCCAAAACTCCCTCAAAATCCCCCCAAATCACCCCAAAATTCCCTCAAAAGCCCCAAATCTCCCAAAACTTCCCAAAATCCCCACAAATCGCCCCGAAATTCCCTCAAAACTCCCCAAATCCTCCCAAAACTTCCCCAAATCCCCCTCAAACTCTCCCAAAATCCCCCCAAAACCCCCAAAACATCCCAAATCGCCCCGAAATCCGCCCAAAACTCCCCCAAATCCCCTCAAAACTCCCCCAAAATTCCCCAAATTACCCCGAAATTTTTATTGTTTATTTATTGTTTTTTAGAAATAAAATTCTAGGTTATAAATAATTCGACTTATAAAAGTAATGGAAATATTTGATATCATATGTTACGTAAAGAATATTAATGATATAATTTATAAAATAGTATAAATAATAAAAATAATATAAGTAATATAAATAATATAAGTTTATATAAATATAAATAATATAAATAATATAAATCATATAAATAAATATAAATAAATAAGAATTATATTGTTATATATATTTCTATATCAATAAATATAAAAATATAAATATATAATATATATTATATGAATACATATAAATATATATTATATATTTTTATATATAAATATATATTATATGTTTAATATATTATTATATATAAATATATATATAGATATTTATGTATAAATAAATATTTATTTATATATATATTTAGGAATATATAAGTTGAAGGAATACAAATAAATCTGGAAATAGAGGAAGAATAATTAAAACCACGAAGGTATCAGTGAATAACTATGTATATTTATTATTATTTATATATAGTTATATATTTATATATAAATATTATATATTAATATATAATATATATTTATATATAAATATATATATAAATATATAAATTAAACTAAATATAATTGATATAAAAATATAATTTATATAAAATATATATTTATATATTTATATATTTAAATATATTTAGATATAAATACATAAAAACAACAATAAATATAATTTATATAAAAATATAATTTATATATATTTATATATAAATACAAAAAAGATATAATTAAAAATAAATATAATTGATATATAACTATATATTTATATACTTATATATTTATATAGATATTTATATATAAATATCTAAATATATAAATATAACAATAAATACAATTTTTATATAAATATATTTATATAGATATTTATATATAAATATATAAAATATATAAATAATAATAAATATAATTTATATATAAATATAATTTACATATTTTATATTACATATTTATATATTTATATTATTTATATTATATTTATATATTATTTATAGATATTTTTATTATATTATATATTTTATATATTTATATAGTTATATATTTATATATAAATATAATTTCTATATAAACATAATTTATATAAAAATATATTTATACATTTATATATTTACAAATATATTTTTATATAAATACACATAAAGTATATATAAATAATAAATATAATTTATATATAAACATAATTTATATATAAATATATATTTATACATTTATACATTTATATGTTTACAAATATATTTATATATAAATACATATAAAAATATATATAAATAACAATAAAAATACACAGGTAATTTTCACTAATTGCTTATTGTTTAGCATTTAACACCCTGATAGGAAACAACTGGAAATATTCAATATATTTTATATATATATATATATTTTTACTTATTGTTTAACATTTAAAACCCTGATAGGAAATAACTGGAAATATTCAATATATTTTATATATATATATTTTTTTTTTGCTTATTGTTTAGCATTTAACACCAACTGGAAATATTCAATCTATTTTATGTATACATATATTTTTGCTTATTGTTTACATTTAAAACTCTGATAGGAAATAACTGGAAATATTCAATATATTTTATATACATATATATTTTTGTTTATTGTTTAGCATTTAACACCAACTGGAAATATTCAATATATTTTATATATATATATATATATATATATATATATATATTTTTGCTTATTGTTTAGCATTTTAAACCCTGATAGGAAATACCTGGAAATATTCAATATATTTTATATATATATATAAAATATATATATATTCAGTATATATATATTCAATATATTTATATAAGTATATATTTTTATTTATATTTATATTTATATTTATATATTTTTTTGCTTATTGTTTAGTATTAAAACCCTGATAGGAAATAACTGGAAATATTCAATATATATTTTATATATATATATATTTTTATTTATATTTTTTTATTTTCAAGATTCAAACTTCCTCTTCCTCGCAGCCTCCTCCTCCATCCGCCCGAGCTTTGGGAAGGACAAATCCTGCTGGGGGGAGGAAAAAAAGGGCTGAGTGTGTTGGTTTGGGGGTTCCTCCTTCCCAAATCCATCCCTGGAACTCACCGGGAATCCTGGGATCAGAAAAACCTCCAAAACACCAAAATTCAGCCCAAAAAACCCCAGCAAGAAGTTCCCAATCTGTGGTCTCTCCACTTTGGGATTCTGGAGGTCCCCCCTGGGATCCCCTGGGAGTCCCCTGTGTGTATTTGGGGTCTCCCCTCTATGGGTTCCCAACAATCCAAGGCTCTCCCCTCTCCCAAATTCTGGAGGTCCCCCCTGGGATCCCCTGGGAGTCCCCTCTGTATTTGGGGTCTCCCCTCTAAGGGGTCCCTGCCCTCGCTGGGGGTCCCAGCAATCCAAGGCTCCCCCATTTCCCAAATTCTGGGGGACCTCCAAAACACCAAAATTCAGCCCAAAAAACCCCAGCCAGGAGCTCCTCCTCTCTGGCCTCTCCACTTTGGGATTCTGGAGGTCCCCCCTGGGGTCTCCTGGGAGTCCCCTGTGTATTTGGGGTCTCCCCTCTATGGGGTCCCCTCCTGTCCAGGCTGTTGGGGGTCCCAGCAATCCAAGGCTCCCCCATCTCCCAAATTCTGGAGGTCCCCCCTGGGGTCTCCTGGGAGTCCCCTCTGTATTTGGGGTCTCCCCTCTATGGGTTCCCCTCCTCTCCAGGCTGTTGGGGGTCCCAGCAATCCAAGGCTCCCCCATATCCCAAATTCAGGATTCTCGGAACTCCCCTCTCCAGGCTGTTGGGGGTCCCAGGAATCCAAGGCTCTCCCATATCCCAAATTCTGGAGGTCCCCCCTGGGATCCCCTGGGAGTCCCCTCTGTATTTGGGGTCTCCCCTCTATGGGGTCCCTGCCCCGTCCAGGCTCTTGGGGGTCTCCAGGAATTCAAGGCTTCCCCCATATCCCAAATTCTGGGGGATCCTCCAAAACACCAAAATTCAGCCCAAAAAACCCCAGCCAGGAGCTCCTCCTCTCTGGCCTCTCCACTTTGGGATTCTGGAGGTCCCCCCTGGGATCCCCTGGGAGTCCCCTGTGTCTATTTGGGGTCTCCCCTCTAAGGGGTCCCAGCAATCCAAGGCTCCCCCATATCCCAAATTCTGGAGGTCCCCCCTGGGATCCCCTGGAGTCCCCCGTGTGTATTTGGGGTCTCCCCTCTATGGGGTCCCTGCCCTGTCCAGGCTGTTGGGGGTCCCCAGGAATTCAAGGCTCCCCCATTTCCCAAATTCAGGGGTCTGGGGTCTCCCCTCTCCAGGGTTATCCTGTTTTGGGATAAAGGGGTTGGGAGGGTCACAGGGGTCCCTTCTCCCCTCACTCTGCTTTGGGGGTTCTGTGTTTCCCCCTCTCTGGGTTCCACCCCCTGAGGGGGGTCCTGGGGCTCCCCCCTTTTCCAGGGTCTCCCCTCTCGGGGTTCTTCAGGGTCCTGAGACTCCCCCATCTCCAAACTCCCCCCTCCCCAGGCTGCCAAAGCTTCCCCTTCTCCAGATTCCCCTTTCTCCAGGTTCCCCCTTCAGTGTTTCGGGGGTCCCAAGGGTGCCCCCTCTCCAGGTTTCAGTGTTTCGGGGGTCCCAAGGGTGCCCCCTCTCCAGGCCCCTGTTTCAGGGTTTGGGGGTCCCAAGGGTGCCCCCTCTCCAAAATTCCACTTCAGTGTCTCAGGGGTCCCAAGGGTGCCCCCTCTTTCAGGGTTTGGGGGTCCCAAGGGTGCCCCCTCTTCAGTGTTTCAGGGGTCCCAAGGGTGCCCCCTCTCCAGGTTCCCCTTCAGTGTTTCAGGGGTCCCAAGGGTGCCCCCTCTCCGGGTTCCCCTTCAGTGTTTCAGGGGTCCCAAGGGTGCCCCCTCTCCAGGCCCCTCTTTCAGGTTTTGGGGATCCCAAGGGTGCCCCCTCTCCAGGTTCTCCCTTCAGGTTTTGGGGTCCCAAGGGTGCCCCCTCTCCATCGTTTTGGGGTTCCCAAGGGTGCCCCCCTCTCCAGGCCCCTCTTTCAGGTTTCAGGGGTCCCAAGGGTGCCCCCTCTCCAGTGTTTCGGGGGTCCCAAGGGTGCTCCCTCTCCAGTGTTTTAGGGGTCCCAAGGGTGCCCCCTCTCCAGGCCCCTCTTTCAGGGTTCGGGGGTCCCAAGGGTGCCCCCTCTTCAGGCTCCCCCTTCAGTGTTTTGGGGGTCCCAAGGGTGCCCCCTCTCCAGGCCCCTCTTTCAGGGTTTGGGGGTCCCAAGGGTGCCCCCTCTCCAGATTTCAGTGTCTCAGGGGTCCCAAGGGTGCCCCCTTCAGTGTTTCAGGGGTCCCAAGGGTGCCCCCTCTCCAGGTCCCCCTTCAGTGTCTCAGGGGTCCCAAGGGTGCCCCCTCTCCAGGTCCCCCTTCAGTGTCTCAGGGGTCCCAAGGGTGCCCCCTCTCCAGGCTCCCCCTTCAGTGTCTCAGGGGTCCCAAGGGTGCCCCCTCTCCAGGTTTTAGGAGTCCCAAGGGTGTCCCCTCTCCAGGCCCCTCTTTCAGGGTTCGGGGGTCCCAAGGGTGCCCCCTCTCCAGCGTTTCAGGGGTCCCAAGGGTGCCCCCTCTTCAGTGTTTTGGGGGTCCCAAGGGTACCCCCTCTCCAGGCTCCCCCTTCAGTGTTTCAGGGGTCCCAAGGGTGCCCCCTCTCCAAAATTCCACTTCAGTGTCTCAGGGGTCCCAAGGGTGCCCCCTCTCCAGGTTCCCCTTCAGTGTTTCAGGGGTCCCAAGGGTGCCCCCTCTCCAGGTTTCAGGGGTCCCAAGGGTGCCCCCTCTCCAGGCCCCTCTTTCAGGTTTCAGGGGTCCCAAGGGTGCCCCCTCTCCAGGCCCCTCTTTCAGGTTTCAGGGGTCCCAAGGGTGCCCCCTCTTTCAGGGTTCAGTGTTTCAGGGGTCCCAAGGGTGCCCCCTCTCCAGGCTTCAGGGTTCAGGGGTCCCAAGGGTGCCCCCTCTTTCAGGTTTCAGGGGTCCCAAGGGTGCCCCCTCTCCAGGCCCCTCTTTCAGGTTTCAGGGGTCCTCCCCTGATGCCCAAAAAAAAAAAGGCAGTAAAAAACCTGCTTAAAGGCAGAATTTTGAGCCCATAACCAGCAGGAATTTATTGAATTAACGACCCCGGGGTAGCTCCCAGCTCAGGCTGGACAAAAAAAACCTCCCAAGTGGTTCAGTAAAAACAAGTAATTTATACAGTTTCTAATCATGATTACAACATAATCATATGCATATTCATATTATTGCATCATTAGGTTACAATATTCATAGCAGGTGGAGTCGGGGTGGAGATTGAGGCGTGGTCTCTGTTTTGAGGAATAAATTAGGGTAGTTCTGGTCTTGCCTTCATCCTGGGCTCTGCATTTTACTCCTCATCTTCCTCGGGTGACCTTGGGGACCTTCTGTTCTATCCATTGTTCTGTGTTCTGATCATCCAGGTTTGAAGAAATCCTTTGTCTCTAAACCTACTTTACCTATTCCAATGTCTGCCTCGGCTCCTCTGGATGAGATTTATGTGTGTTGAGTTCTTTGTCCGCTGTTTGTTGTGAAAAATCGAGGAACTGGTTTTATTCCGAGCGGATTAAAACGAACAGGGGGTGCCAACAAAAAGAACTATTTCTGGATATTTACTGACTTACAGGCTGTAAGGTGAAGGGTCCTACCTGGACCTCTCACTGTTACAGGTTACCAGCAATGCCTTAAAGGAGTTGAAGGAGCCAATTTACAATAGCAAGCAAATTTATTAGTAAGCGGTAGATAAACAATCGGCGCGCCGGGAGCGGGGGGGGCTGTTTAGAACAAAAGAAAGTTCTCTCACAGCTCGCCCCCCTTCAAGCTCTCAAACTTCGCCTTTTGAACCCCCCGGCTCGCCGTCCAGACATGCTCAGTACATAGGTTCTTATCCATCCATAGTCCGGGGCATGTGCTCTTTGCACATGCTCAGTTGTAAAGTTTTCCCCATGCATGTTCCTGGGCTGTGTCACCGGCGTCCGTGGTCTGGGGGTTTCTTTGTGGGCCGGGGTCTCTGTGATGAAGATTTTGAGTCTTCCTCGATGTCCGCAAGATGAACCCGGCTTGGAGCACGCGCCTTTAGTAGGTATTTTTCCTCCCCTTCCAGTCTTATCGTCTATATAAATCACTTTGACTCCTTGTTTAGAGGAAGCTCCTCAGTGTCCCCAGCTGGTGCAGTTTGATTACAGTGCCAGACTTCCCTCCCCCCTTCCTTATCAGCCTCGAGAACAAACGCCAGCTTGTTAGAGGCAGTTAACAGATATGTGGGAAATACACACGGAAATCACATAGCAATGTCCTGAAGTTTTACTGAGCCTAACAAAAAAGAATCCCCTCTAAAATATAGCTTATTACACCCCCCACTGCTGCTCCCCCCTCCTCTCCAGACTCCAAGGGGTTCCCCCTCTCCGCGACCCCCGTTTAAGGGGCCCGGGTTTCCCTCTGTGCTCCCCCCCCACTCCTGAATTCCGGGGGTCCCCCAGCTCCGGGATCACCCCCTCTGTGAAAAATTGAGGAACTGATTTTATTCCAAGCAAATTAAAATGAACAGGGGGTACTAACAAAAGAACTATTTCTGTATATTTACTAACTTATAGGCGTACCGTGGAGACTGTAAGGTGAAGGGTCCTATCTGGACCTCTCACCAGGGAATCTTTTGCGGCCGGGAACAGGGAACAAATTATGAATAAAAATGTATTCCTCTGTGCCATGTGGATACACAGAGAGACCCTCCATGCCTTGCAATGTGAGGATGATGCAAGACCCCCCTGTACGAGCCCAGGGGAGGTATGTTGCAACCAGCCAAAAGATAACACCCACTTGCAAAGCAGAGAAATTACCTTTTAAGGCAACAAGCGGACAGGAAAATGAATATTCAACAACTGATTTCAAAGGGTACAAAAAGCGCGGTTTTCAAACAGCAGTGTGCTCTTTGCATGATTCAAAGGTGCACCCAGTGCTGGAAATGGGTACCCAGCACTGCAATAAAAATCTCTTGCTATATTTCTTTGTCCTGCAGGTATTTTTGCCGTCTTCAAAATCCCAGAGGAAAAGTAACTTATAACATCTCTGAGCCCACCCGGACCCCCCAAACCCCTCATGCCGGGACGGCAATTTGGGCAGGGGGGAGGGGAAGGGGGCTCAAGGGAAGCGCTGGGGCTGGGCCGGGGGAAGGGCTGCAGGGGGCGGATCCCGGAGGCGGAACACGGAAAAAGCGCCGGGACAGCCAAAGCAGGAGCACAAAGCGGAGGACAAAGAATAGGACAAAGAACCACGTGGGGGTCGCTCGGTAATGGCGGGGGGAGCGAGACCGGTTTTGGGGTCCCCCGTGAGAGCCGGGGGAGAACCCCGGTAGCCGCGGAAAGGGGAGAGCGGAGGGGACGATCCCTGAGCTGGGGGACCCCCGGAATCCGGGAGTGGAGGGGGAGCACAGAGGGAAACCCGGGCCCCTTAAACGGGGATCGCGGAGAGGGGGAACCCCTTGGAGTCTGGAGAGGAGGGGGGAGCAGCAGTGGGGGGTGTAATAAACTATATTTTAAAGGGGATTCTTTTTTGTTAGGCTCAGTAAAACTTCAGGACATTGCTATGTGATTTCCGTGTGTATTTCCCACATATCTGTTAACTGCCTCTAACAAGCTGGCGTTTGTTCTCGAGGCTGATAAGGAAGGGGGGAGGGAAGTCTGGCACTGTAATCAAACGGCACCAGCTGGGGATACTGAGGAGCTTCCTCTAAACAAGAAGTCAAAGTGATTTATATAGACGATAAGACTGGAAGGGGAGGAAAAATACCTACTAAAGGCGCATGCTCCAAGCCGGGTTCATCTTGCGGACATCGAGGAAGACTAAAAATCTTCATCACAGAGACCCCGGCCCACAAAGAAACCCCCAGACCACGGACGCTGGTAACACAGCCCAGGAACATGCATGGGGAAAACTTTACAACTGAGCATGTGCAAAAAGCACATGCCCCGGACTATGTATGGATAAGAACCTATGTACTGAGCATGTCTGGACGGTGAACCGGGGGGTTCAAAAGGGGAAGTTTGAGAGCTTGAGGGGGGCGAGCTGTGAGAGAACTTTCTTTTGTTCTAAACAGCCCCCCCCTCCTGGTGCGCCGATTGTTTATCTACCGCTTACTAATAAATTTGCTTGCTATTGTAAATTGGCTCCTTCAACTCCTTTAAGGCATTGCTGGTAACCTATAATACAGGGACCCCAAAAACCCCATCAGAAACCCCAAAATCCACTCAGGGACCCCCAAAAACTTATCGGGGACCCCAAAACCTTTTAGGACTCCTCAAAATCCCCTCAGATCCCCCCCAAAGAACCCTCCGAGACGCCCAAACTGCCGCTTTTCCCCCGCCCTCAAACCCCGCTTTTTTTCCTCTCTCGGCCGCTTTTACCTCCCCACCCTCCCCTTTAACGCCCCCGCCCCCCGTTTTGACCCGAAATCCGCCGATTTTACCCCAAAATCCGCCGATTTTACCCCAAAATCCTCCCCCTTCCCCCCCCCTCAGGGTTCCCCCTCACGGTTTTCCCGCCGAGCCGCGTCGGCCACGCCCACTCCCGGCCAGCCAATGGGAGAGCGGGGCAGTGAAAGAAGCGGCCAATGGGAAGAGAGGAGGGGCGGGGTTAGGGTTTGAAACGGACCAATGGGAGAGCAGGGAGAGGGTGAACTGACCAATAGGGGAGCGCGGGGGGCGGGGCCAAGCGTGCCCGGTTGGACTCGGTCCGGCCCAGTTTAAACCAGTTTAAACCAGTTTGTTCCAATTTAAACCAGTTTGTTCCAGTTTAAACCAGTTTGTTCCAGTTCGTTCCAGTGTCCCCACCCAGTTTATCCCAGTCCCCTCCCAGTGTTCTCCCAGTGGCGCGGGGGGGGACTGGGATAAACTGGGAGGGGACTGGGAGGGCACTGGGATAAACTGGGAGGTACTGGGAGGGCACTGGGCTGCACTGGGAGGCACTGGGAGGGCACTGGGGTGAACTGGGAGGCACTGGGAGGGCACTGGGATAAACTGGGAGGCACTGGGAGGTGACTGGGCTGTACTGGGAGGCACTGGGGAGTTACTGGGATAAACTGGGAGGGCACTGGGAGGGTACTGGGGGTTACTGGAATGAACTGGGAAGTCACTGGGCTGTACTGGGAGGGCACTGGGGAGTTACTGGGATAAACTGGGAGGGTACTGGGGGTTACTGGGATGAACTGGGAGGTCACTGGGCTGTACTGGGAGGGCACTGGGCCATACTGGGGGTTACTGGGAGGGTAACTGGACCATACTGGGATGCACTGGGAGGTCACTGGGCTGTACTGGGAGGTACTGGGAGGGCACTGGGCTGTACTGGGAGCCACTGGGGGGCACTGGGATAAACTGGGAGGCACTGGGGTGTTACTGGGATAAACTGGAGGGCACTGGGCTGTACTGGGGGTACTGGGGGGTACTGGGCTATACTGGGAGGGGACTGGGGGTACTGGGAAGGCACTGGGCTGTACTGGTATAAACTGGGAGGCACTGGAATAAACTGGAAAGCACTGGGGGGTACTGGGAGGGACTGGGAGGGCACTGGGCTGTACTGGGATAAACTGGGAGGCACTGGGAGGCATTGGGGGGCACTGGGAGGTCACTGGGCTGTACTGGGAGGCACTGGGAGGCACTGGGAGGGCACTGGGAGGGACTGGGAGGGCACTGGGATAAACTGGAAGGTACTGGGAAAGCACTGGGCTGTACTGGGAGGGCACTGGGAGGGGACTGGGGGGTACTGGGATAAACTGGGAGGTCACTGGGTTATACTGGGAGGCACTGGGAGGTCACTGGATTATACTGGGAGGCACTGGGAGGTCACTGGGACGTCACTGGGAGGCACTGGGAGGGCACTGGGCTGTACTGGGATAAACTGGGAGGCACTGGGAGGGCACTGGGCTGTACTGGGAGGGCACTGGGCTGTACTGGGAGGGCACTGGTCTGTACTGGGAGGGCACTGGGCTATACTGGGGGTACTGGAGGGGTAACTGGGCCATACTGGGAGGCACTGGGAGGGCACTGGGATGAACTGGGATAAACTGAGAGGGGACTGAGGGGTACTGGGGGAGCACTGGGATGTACTGGGAGGGGACTGGTATAAACTGGGAGGTACTGGGCTGTACTGGGATAAACTGGGAGGGGACTGGGGGGCACTGGGAGGCACTGGGCTGTACTGGGGGTACTGGAGGGGTAACTGGGCCATGCTGGGAGGCACTGGGAGGGCACTGGGATAAACTGGGAGGCACTGGGGGGTACTGGGATAAACTGGGAGGGCAATGGGATAAACTGGGAGGGGACTGGGCTGTACTGGGAGGGTACTGGGATAAACTGGGAGGCACTGGGAGGTAACTGGGCCATACTGGGAGGGGACTGGGGGGACACTGGGCTGTACTGGGAGGGGACTGGGGGGACACTGGGCTGTACTGGGAGGGTCCTGGACTGTACTGGGATAAACTGGGAGGCACTGGGCTGTACTGGGAGGGCACTGGGCTGTACTGGGAGGCACTGGGCTATACTGGGAGGGCACTGGGCTGTACTGGGAGGTCACTGGGCTAAACTGGGAGGGCACTGGGCTGTACTGGGATGAACTGGGAGGCACTGGGAGCAGCAGGACCCAGTCAGGGGCCTGAGGGGGATCTGGGGGGGCCTTTTGGGGTCCAGGAGGGTCCTGGAGCCTCCAAAACCCCCCAAAACCCCCCCAAAAAAACTCCTGGGGAACCCCTAAACCCCTCCTGGGACCCCCAAAAACTCCAAACCCTTCCTGGGACCCCCAAAAACCCCAAATCCCTCCTGGACCCCCAAAAACCCCCCAAAACCCCCAAATCCCTCTCCTGGGACCCCAAAAACCCCCCAAAACTCCCAAATCCTCCTGGGACCCCAACCCCCAAAAACCCCTTTCTGAGACCCCAAACCCCATAAAAGTCCAGGAACCCTCAAAATCCCCCTGACCCCCTCCTGGGACCTCCAAAACCCCAAAACCCCAAATCCTCCTGGACCCCCCAAACCCCCAAAACTCCCCAAAACCCCCTAAGAACTCCTGGGAACCCCCAACCCCCTCCTGGGACCCCCCAAAACCCCAAATCCCCTCCTGGGACCCCCAAAAACCCCAAATCCCTCCTGGACCCCCAAACCCCAAACCCCTCAAAACCCCCCCAAAACTCCTGGGGAACCCCTCAACCCCCTCCTGGGACCCCCAAAACCCCCAAATCCCCTCCTGGATCCCCAAAAACCCAAAAACCCAATCCCCTCCTGGGACCCCCAAAACCCCCAAATCCCCTCCTGACCTCCCAACCCCCCAAAAAACCCCAAAACCCCCCAAATCCCTCCTGACCCCCTCAAAACCTCCCCAAAAACCCCCAAAACTCCTGGGAACCCCAAAACCCTCCTGGGACCCCAAAAACGCTCAAAACCCCAAACCTCTCCTGACCCCCAAAACCCCAAATCCCCTCCTGGACCCCCCAAAAACCCCCCAAACCCCCCCAAACCCCAAATCCTCCTGGGACCCCCAAACCCCGCAAAACCCCAAATCCCCTCCCTGCGCCCCCCAACCCCCCCAAACCCCCCTTTCTGAGACCCCCAAACCCCAAAAAAGTCCAGGGAACCCCCAAAATCCCCCGACCCCTCCTGGGACCCCCAAAAACCCAAAACCCCCAAATCCCCTCCTGCGCCCCCCAACCTCCCAAACCCCCTTTCTGAGACCCCCAAACCCCCCAAAAAGTCCAGGAACCCAAAATCCCCCCTGACTCCCTCCTGGGACCCCCAAAAACCCCCAAAACCCCCAAAACCCCCCAAAACCCCCAAATCCCCTCCTGGACCCCCCAAAAACCCCCAAAACCCCAAATCCTCCTGGACCCCCCAAAAACCCCAAAACCCCCAAATCCCCTCCTGGGACCCCCCAAACCCCAAAACCCCCCAAGATCTCCTGGGGAACCCCTAAACCCCTCCTGGGACCCCCAAAACGCCCAAAAACCCAAATCCCCTCCTGGACCCCCCAAAAACCCCCAAAAACTCCCAAAACCCTAAATCCTCTCCTGGGACCCCAAAAACCCCCAAAACCCCAAATCCCTTCCTGGGACCCCCAACCCCCAAAAACCCCTTTCTGAGACCCCAAACCCCAAAAAGTCCAGGAAACCCCCAAAAATCCCCCGACCCCCTCCTGGGACCCCAACAAACCCCCCAAACCCCAAATCCCTCCTCGACCCCCCCCAAACCCCCAAAACTCCCCAAAACCCCCAAGAACTCCTGGGAACCCCAGCCCCCTCCTGGGACCCCCAAAACCCCAAATCCCTCCTGGGACCCCCAAAAACCCCAAATCCTCCCTGACCCCCCAAACCCCAAAAACTCCCCCCAAACCCCCCAAAACTCCTGGGAACCCCCAAACCCTCCTGGGATCCCCAAAACCCCAAAAAACCCCAAATCCCATCCTGACCCTCCAAAGCCTCCCCAACCCCCCAAGAACTTCAGGGAACCCCCAACCCCTCCTGGGACCCCAAAACCCCCAAAAACCTAAAACCCCCAAATCCCTTCCTGGGACCCCCCAAAACCCCAAATCCTCCTGACCCCCAATACCCCCAAACTCCAAATCCCCAAGAATCTTGGGAACCCCAAAGCTCCTCCTGGGACCTCTCAAAACCCCAAACCCTTCCTGGGACTCCCCAAACTCCCTCAAAACTCCGGCGAACCCCAAAAATCCTCCCCGATCCCCTCCTGGACCCTCCAAAAACCCCAAAACCCCCTCAAAAATCCCAAAACCTCTGGAACCCCAAACCCCTCTTGAACCCCTAAAAACCCCCAAATCCTCTCCTGGACCCTCAAACCCCCCAAAAAAGCCCTTTCTGGTTTGGGGTCCCAGGAGGGATTTGGGGCTGGGGGTTTTGGAGGGTCCAGGAGGGATTTGGGGTTTTGGGGTCCCAGGAGGGATTGGGGTTTTTGGAGTTCTGGTCTTTTTGGGGTTTGGGCGTCCCAGAATTAGGTTTTTTAGGGTTTTTGGGGGTCCAGGAAGGGATTTGGGGGTTTTTGGGGCGTCCCAGGAGGGGTTTGGGGGTTCCCCAGGAGTTCTTGGGGGGTTTCTGGGAGGGTTTCTTGGAGTTTTTGGGCATTTTTGGGGGTCCCAGGAGGGGTTTGGGGGTTCCCCAGGAGTTCTTGGGGTTTTTTTGGGGAGTTTTTGGGGAGTTTTGGGGGGTCCAGGAGGGGTTTTGGGGGGGATTTTTGGGGTCCCCCGGCAGCCCCCGCGGCGCCGCTTCGGCCCGGCAACCGATGACGTCACTGGAAATTTGATTTTCTATTGGCTGCGCCGCGCTTGGGGCGGGGAAAGGCCGGGAGCGTTTTCTGCCTGGTAACCGGTGACGTCACACGGTGCACGGCGCTTTGATTGGCTGCGTTGAGACAAAATTCCCACCGGTGACACGGCCTGGGCGGTTCCCATTCCCATCCCAGCTGGACTGGGAAGCACTGGGGGGTTACTGGGGGATACTGGGAGGTTACTGGGTGTTACTGGAGGATACTGGGAGGCACTGGGGGGGGCTCTGGGGGGGGACTGGGAGGGGCTGAGGGGTTACTGGGGGATACTGGGAGGGCACTGGGAGCTCACTGGGCCATACTGGGAGCTGACTGGGCCGTACTGGGAGGCACTGGGAGCTCACTGGGCCATACTGGGGGTTACTGGGCCATACTGGGAGCTGACTGGGCCGTACTGGGGGGCACTGGGAACTCACTGGGCCATACTGGGGGTTACTGGGTCGTCACGGGGGTTACTGGGCCATACTGGGGGGTCACTGGGCTGTACTGGGAGCTCACTGGGCCATACTGGGAGCTCACTGGGCCATGCTGGGGGGCACTGGGGGCTCACTGGGCTGTACTGGGAGCTCACTGGGCCATACTGGGGGGTTACTGGGCCGTACTGGGCCATATTGGGAGCTCACTGGACCATACTGGGAGCTCACTGGGCCATGCTGGGGGGCACTGGGAGCTCACTGGGCTGTACTGGGAGCTCACTGGGCCATACTGGGGGTTACTGGGCCGTACTGGGCCATATTGGGAGCTCACTGGGCCATACTGGGGGGCACTGGGAGCTCACTGGACTGTACTGGGAGCTCACTGGGCCGTACTGGGAGCTCACTGGGCCATACTGGGAGCTCACTGGGCCATACTGGGGGGTCACTGGGCCATACTGGGGGGTCACTGGGTCATACTGGGGGGTCACTGGGCCATACTGGGGGTTACTGGGCCATACTGGGGGTTACTGGGGAGCACTGGGAGGTCACTGCGCCATACTGGGGGGCACTGGGAGCTCACTGGGCCATACTGGGGCGTCACTGGGTCATACTTGGGGGCCACTGGGCCATACTGGGGGTCACTGGGAGCTCACTGAGCTGTACTGGGAGCTCACTGGGCCATACTGGGAACTCACTGGGCCATACTGGGAGCTCCCTTTCCCCGCGCTGGGTCCGCCGGGTCACCAGGGGGCGCTGTGGCGGTTGCGGCAATGGCGGCGCCGCGCGGGGACTCATGGGAGTTGTAGTTCCCGTCACCGCCACACTGGGGGGCACTGGGAGCTCACTGGGCCGTACTGGGGGGCACTGGGAGATCACTGGGCTGTACTGGGAGCTCACTGGGCTGTACTGGGGGGCACTGGAAGCTCACTGGGCCATACTGGGGGCACTGGGAGCTCACTGGGCCATACTGGGCTGCACTGGGAGCTCACTGGGCCATACTGGGGGGCACTGGGAGCTCACTGGACCATACTGGGCGGTCACTGGGTCATACTGGGGTGCACTGGGAGGTCAATGGGCTGTACTGGGGGTCACTGGGCCGTCACTGGGGGGCACTGGGAGCTCACTGGGCCATACTGGGAGCTCACTGGGCCATACTGGGAGCTCACTGGGCCATGCTAGAATGCACTGAGAGCTCACTGGGCCATACTGGGATCACTGGGGCTCACTGGGAGCTCACTGGGACCTCACTGGGCTGTACTGGGAGCTCACTGGGCCATACTGGGGGGCACTGGGAGCTCACTGGGCTGTACTGGGAGCTCACTGGGCCATACTGGGAGCTCACTGGGCCATACTGGGGCGTACTGGGGGTTACTGGGCCATACTGGGGGTTACTGGGCCATGCTGGGAGCTCCCTTTCCTCATGTTGGGTCCTCCGGGCCGCCAGGGGCTGCTGTGGCAAGGGCGGCAATGGCGGCGCCGCGCGGGGGCTCATGGGAGTTGTAGTTACCTCCAGTATGGCCAAATAAAGTCCCCAAAAAAACCCCCAAAACCCCCCAAAAAACCCCAAAAAGTTCCTTAAACGGCGACCGAAATTAATTAAATTAAAAAAGAGGATGGGGAAGACCCTGAAAAAAAATGATTACCTTTCCCAGAGGAGAATTAATTAATTAATTAATTAGGGGGAGAGAAAAATGTGGTAGTTTGGGGACCTTCAATTTACAGATTTTCAATTAATTTGGGTACAGAATGCAAAAAATAAGGATTTTTTTTTTTTTTTTTACAGTGAGGTTTCCAATAGGAAATGTTCAGGAAAATGGAAAAAAAGGGGGATTTTGGAGGCACTGGGGGAGGGGAAATAAAAGATAAAATGTGATAAAATAAAATACAATAAAATAGAATAAAATACGATAAAATAGAATAAAACATGATAAAATACAAAAAAATACAATAAAATATGATGAAATACAACAAAATACAACAAAACAAAATAAAATACAATAAAATATAATAGAATAGAATAAAATACAATAAAATAGAATAAAATATGATAAAATACAAAAAAATACAATAAAATATGATGAAATACAACAAAATAAAATAAAATACAATAAAATATAATAGAATAGAATAAAATACAATAAAATAGAATAAAATATGATAAAATACAAAAAAATACAATAAAATATGATGAAATACAACAAAATACAACAAAATAAAATAAAATACAATAAAATATAATAGAATAGAATAAAATACAATAAAATAGAATAAAATATGATAAAATACAAAAAAATACAATAAAATATGATGAAATACAACAAAATAAAATAAAATACAATAAAATAGAATAGAATAGAATAAAATACAATAAAATAGAATAAAATATGATAAAATACAAAAAAAATACAATAAAATATGATGAAATACAACAAAATACAGTAAAATAAAATAAAATAAAATAGAATAGAATAAAATACAATAAAATAGAATAAAATACAACAAAATACAATACAATACAATCAAATATGGTAAAATACAATAAAACATAATAAAATATGATAAAATACGATAAAAATACAATAAAATACGATAAAATACAACAAAATACAATACAATAAAATACAATAAAATATGATAAAATACAATAAAACATAATAAAATACCACAAAATACGTTAAAAATATAATAAAATACGATAAAATACAACAAAATACAATAAAATAGAATAAAATAGAATAAAATAGAATAAAATAGAATAAAATGCAATAAAATATGACAAATTACGATAAAATATGATAAAATACAATAAAATATTAGAAAATACAATAAAATATGATAAAATAGAATGAAATAGAATAAAATAGAATAAAATACGATAAAATACAATAAAATACAATAAAATATGATAAAATACAATAAAATATAATACAATAAATAAATACAATAAAATATAATAAAATAGAATAAAACAGAATAAAATACAATAAAATACAATAAGATACGATAAAATACAATAAACCACAACAAAATATGATACAATAAAATATAATAAAATACGATAAAATACGATCAAATACGATAAAATACGACAAAATACAATAAACCACAACAAAATACAACAAAACACAATAAAAATTTAACCACGTCAGTAAAATTTCCCTCTGTTAAGGGTGACTTTGCAAAATTGGAACTGCTTGAAAGAACCGCTCGGTGCCCAAACTGTGGGGCAATCGAGATAAAGCTGACGGAAAGAAAAGGGTCAAGCAGGAAAGACTCCCAGCAACCATTTTGTGACTGAGTAAATTCTGGGTTAGATTTCCAATTTCCTCCTCAAATCGTGTAATAGAAGTTTGGCAAGAAATAGAAGGTCCTATAATATATTTTTTTTTTATTCAGTTTATTTAAATGAGTCAGAGTGATATCGAGTCTCTTTATAGGTTTATTCATCTGACATCAGTTTAGTAATTGCTGTGATAGCAGAACACTCCCGTGCATGAAAAATAGGGAGATGTGTGTTGTAAGTTAACTACAAATGAGCTTGAAACATACTGATTAAGGTGTTTTAGTTCAAACAGAAATTAATTCAGACTTTTTACACTGTCCTATGTTGCAGATAGACTGGATGATCACCCCACACCTTCTGGCTTCTTAATGTAAGAATCTGCTAACCAATTCTACCTTGGGTAATTATGAATATATGAAATGTTTTAAATTCGTGTCAAAATTCATTAGTGCAATTGTGGGTGTCTAAATCTACCTTTTCGTTTTCATTTTTCACACAGGTAAATACGTGTGTGTTACATGTAAGATGTTAGGAAGACTGAACGTGCAGAAAGCCACAGCTTTCCCATCAGCAGTGTGAAATTTTAGCATACCTGCACATATCTCTCAACACATCTCTCAATCCTACTGCCTGTACCTGTGAACCACAAGGACTCAGCACCGAAAGCCCCACGGGGCTCACTCAGATAAAGCAAGTCCTGACAAACCACGGCCCTTCCTGTGATTTCCCTCTGCTCTGGACAGTAAATTAGGAATGTTGTCCATGGG